>NC_041021.1:8448346-8748346 GCF_004193775.1 Glycine soja | reverse complement strand
GCTTTGGCTCATTGCTCATTTTCGACTCTTCAAACCTTTCATTTCTCATTGGTTTGACATCACTTTGAGCTTGGAGGAACATTAGTATTTCTTCCTCATCATTGCTTGAATCTGAGTCCAAGTCCTCGGCAATAAGAACTATTTCTAAGGGATTCTCTATCCCTACACTTGTGAATGAGGCTTCCACTAAAGCATTAGTGGGATCTTTTGTCTGAATGAAATTACTGGCATAAAAAGAGATAGGTTTTTCACAAAATTAGATAAATTAAAGACAACTTGCTCACCCCGCATTCCATGGATGGACCTACCAAGCCTAACCTTTATCACCATGTCACATGTATTTAGAAATTGACACCCCAATATGATTGGGACATTCTCATCCTCCTCTATATCAAGCACCACAAAAATCATCTGAAACGATGAACTTGTCCACTTTAACCAACACATAATCTATTATGCCTTTAGGATCGACAATAACCCTATCAGAGTAAAGTGTAAAGTGATGTTTGTGGGTTGTGTTTCATTCAAGCCAATTTTCTTAAAAACAGAATAAGGCATCAGATTAATACTTGCCCCCAAGTCACACAAACATTTTTAAATAAAGAATTTCATATTGTGCATCACAAAGTGAAACTGCCAGGATCCTTTACTTTAAGGGCAACTTTTTCAAAACAACAACATAGCACTCTTCAGTAAGGCCTATTGTCTGAAATTCAATTTTTCAATGTAATACCCCTATCACTTTTATAAGGTTTGTTGGGTTCTTTCACCTTTTGTATTGATCAACACCTTGCCCTTTCTTACAGTAAACCCGTTGAATTTTGCAAACCAACAATAAAACTCATGCCATGTTAGACTAACAAACTGCATAAGTTTCACCTCTTCATCAGTCAAATTCTTCAAACTCAACTGGCATATGTCATCTACATAAGATATAATCACACGATTACCAATTTGAAATTCCTCGCCTTGCACACAAGAATTCTATTCACTATCATTTTTTACATCTATATCAAAACTCTTATCAAATCCAACACATCTTCATAGTCATCACCATCTTCGAAGGCACATCCTCAAAATCTATATCAACACTTTCATCGCTACAAAATATTGAAATGTGTTCAGACTCACCTTCTAAATCAACATTGGAAGTTTCAATGCCTCCTAACATTGAGTTCCACTCACAATCATCCTCAACTTCATAATCCTTGTTGTAATCAAATTGATGACTCGTGTCTAGAATTACCCTCAAAATCTGAAGCAACAATTTTATCTGTTTCACTCAAACCTTCAAATACTTCTTCCATCAAATTCAGCCCCCTTAACATTAAACATTAGTAAATATCAGTTTTAAAATATATGCAAACACTAACAATAAAAACTACAATTTAACATAATTGGCTCACAATGGGGGTCAATCTTTCTCCCTTTACTCTCAATACATAATCATAATAAAAACTAACTTTAACTAATAATACATACCTCAGGCATCATCCCCGTTGATGAACTTGATTCATTCCCCCAACTCACTCCCTCATCATGATCCCTTGACATTGAACACTTCTCCTTTTAAACTCATAAAGTTCTGATCATTCTCAAACCAAAACGATATTACACTATTTCCATGACTTCATATAACTTTTTTCTAATAATTAACACACCTTCAAAATAATAAATCTAAATCAACTACTTCAACCACGTATATATATCCCACGGGCTGACTATAAGGAAAATAACACCTAAATCTCATACCCCTTTTACACTACTGCACAATTCTCCATCCAACATTCACCTCGTGCTACTCATAGATGAAATTGGCATCCAATATGTTACATTCTAATACTTTTCACTTTCATATGCATAAAAAAAATTAATGTTTGAACCCGCCTTGTAATGTTTTTACTTTTTCAATGCTAATAAATCCTTCACAATCGAATTAGTTTAAACCATATGAAAAGTTCATTTTTAATTCTTGCCAAAAAAAAATTAGCCTTGCCCTTTTTAAAACAAACTACACCTTCCAAATAAAAATCAAACATAACTAGCAAGTGAAGCAAGTAAGAAACAATGAATGGAACTCAATATTGTAAACAAACTAAACACTTAGCAATCACCCCTCCTGGTAGTCCTGGTATCAAGATATCAAAAATAGACTCAACTTGCTGTCAACCCATAGCTTCACAACTTCCTTCGTAAAGGCCGCAATACAGATCCATTTGTAAGGGCGCGAATAATAAGTAATAACCCAATTGATTCCCAAAAATGCAACCGTCGACATAAATGAACATATATTTACAAAAACAATATTTTTTTAAAATACGGTAATATAAATGAAAAAAGTAATGTGTTTATAATTAATAATATAAAATTATTTAAAGAATTTAATACTTATATACTAATAATATAAAACATTAAATTGAGTAAAAATATTTATACCGTGCATGATTTTTTTTATTTAAGTATGTTTTAAAATTCACAATTATTTTCATACAAATATATTTTTAATATATATATATATATATATATATATATATATATATATTTGTAAAATTAAAAAAATATTTAAATTATAATTATAATAATATAAAAAATTGCATAGTGTAAATCTTCACCCGCCAGGACATAATCTTAAACATCGATTAGAATTGGATTCACACATATTTGGAAAAGAATATACCATTATTCACTAGCAACTCAACTAGGGTTTGTTCATAATATAAATATCAGTTATCGAAAATGTTAGCAACACCAGGAATACCACGAAGGTTGTTGCTAGGTGCATCCAGTGCACCCAGCAGAATTGCTGGTGCACCCAGCAATTCAAGTAACTACCAAAAATACCCTTCATTTAAAAAAAAGAAAAGTTAATATATTTTAAAAAAAAAAAAAAGCTGCATCTTCCGCCCTTTCTTCTTCCCCCGTGTACCCAGCAAACTTTGCTTGCTTCCTCCCCCTTTCTTCTTCGTCTTCTTCCGTTCTTCCTGTGCAGACGTTTCAAATTTCTTTTCTTGCTCATTTGGTAGGACGTTTCTTCGTCATTTGATAGCAGATTTGTTCGTCATTTGGTAGGACGTTTGAAATTTGGATCCTCTCCTCCACAGGCTTTCGTTCCCTTCTTCTTCCGCCATCGAGGTTAGTTTTCTAACCACCAATGTGTTTGAATCGCGTAAATGGCCTTAGAATAGACGACATTGTTGTGTTTTGGTGCTGGAGGTTGAAGACGAAGTTCTTTCGCGAGAAGAACCTTCTTCCGCGCGTGTGAAAGTGGACGAAAACGTTGCCTACGGAAGAAGGTGTTCTTCCGCGGGCTCCTGCGGAAGAACCTTCTTTACCTTCTTCCGCTGGCACCCGCAGAAGAACCTTTCACCTTTCTTCCGCAGGAGCCCGCGGAAGAACACCTTCTTCCGCTGGCTCCATTTTCTTCTCGTGGAAGAACCTGCGGAACCTTCTTCCGCAGGCTTTCAATCCTTCTCACGGAAGAACCTGCCAAACTTCTTCCGCAGGATACATTTTGCTGTATATTTGGTTTTTTTCTTGAAAATTATGTCTGCACCACATAAATATTGATATTATTAGTTAGTTTTATTTATTTATTAGGTGTTACAAAGTGTATATGGTATTTAAGTTACACAAAGTCCCTAATTTTGTGTTTTTTAGTTGTTCTTAAAAATTGTATTTAGGATGTAAATTGAAATTATATTTGGTGTGATTGATTTATGCATTAGGATGTCAAAGAGAGGTGAATGAGTACAAGCATACCCAAGTGCCAAGACTAGAAATACTAACATGACAAGTCTATTGTTTCCATAGCATGCCAAGCTGTTGTTGCCACAAATTGGAAGCACTTAAACGCATCTCTTGTTTGATTAAATGTAGATGCAAATGAGACTGAATTTGTAACTTATTTGATTTAGTCATCATTGCAAAGATTACAGAACATAAGCAAATATGTATAAACCCAAGAAAAAGGGTATTCCATATGATGTAGTAATAATTCTCACATCTTGCAGTAATGCACATCATGTGAGCATCTAAGATGTTCCTTTAGCCCTGTTTTAGCAAAGCAATTCTCAAACATTACTCAAGTAACATCTTGTGGCTCCATTATACTTAGAATTCAGCTTTAACATATTAGTAAAATAAGACCAAAACAATACCAATAAAGTTCTTTATCTTTTCTATTACCAAAAGGGATAACATTGTATTTACTCTTTAGTGAAAGACATTAGAATAAATCAAAAGAGAAGTCATCAAGCTTAAATAAAGGAGATAAACTACAATGTGTATCCACTGATAGTACATCTGAAATGCTGGGAGATTGGATGCTAAGAAATCCATCTTAAATATTTGTTTACTATCTTTCTCATAATATGTATTTTCTCATAATACCCACATTCAGTGACTGATAGACCATATTCTTGCAGTTGTGTAGAAAGGCATATGAAATGGATATATGTTGCAGCCACCCAAAAGCATTTATCTGCGTCTAGTAACCAGATCCACTTGTAAATCTATATCTCCAACCCAACCTCTCCAATTACTTGTAAATCTATATCTCCAACCCAACCTGTCAAAAATTTCAACTTCATTAGATGGAAAAAGTCTATTTACTGTAGTAAAGCTATATCTCCAACCCAACCTCTCCAATTACTTGTAAATCTGCCATGCTAATATTAGCATTATCTGCTTAACTTCCTCTTGAAAATAGCAATTCATTAGAGCAACCCCCTTTGTACCAATCCTTTCCTTTTATAATATACTGCTCATGAATTGCCTTTCAACTGATTGAAACTTCTCCCTTTTTTAGAAGCTTGATGAATTTTAGCTTCATCACAATTTTAGCTTTCATCTCCTACAAGTACTTGTTGAAAAGTTAACTTATAAATTGGATCTGAAAGACAACAAATGATAGTTACCATATAACCAGTCCTTGAAGTAGACATGAAGTGCAGATGACAATTCTCATTTGCGACTTTCTTCTAAAGGTGCTTCTCGTAAGAGTTGCCTTATCTCCCCTAACAGTGACTTAAAACAATAATTGAACAAAGAGAAAATTGATGAACTTGAAGTGAAAATTGAGAGAGTTTTAATCATTTTCACTAGGGTCCATCGATAGGTAGACAAGCAAGTCATATGTCATTAGATGTGAGTATTGTGATGATTAGACAAAAATCTAATGATTCATTAAATAATTACATTGTTAGATTCACTAGAGAAACTCTACAAGTACGCAACCTCATTAGTGGCTTGAGTCAAACCCTACAAGTACGCAACCTCATTTGTTATATATGCATTTGTATGTCAATTATTTGGATAAATTATGTTGAACTAAATATATAATATCTGGATTTGGATAAATTATATGGATTAGTTAGAATTCCAAAGCTTTGTTACACAAATTATTTGAGTGTTCTTCATGATTTCAGATCATGGTTAGAACACGAGGTCTACGTCGTGTGGTAGGCACAGGTAGAGACAGAGACCTTAGTCAGGATGTGGCTGAGGATGTTCCTCGGCGTCGTAGGCCCACTGCCTCAGCATGTAGGCAATGGGTTACCCAGAGAGTCGAGGATGTTCCTCAGTTGCCTGAAGATGTGCCTCATGCGTCTGATGGTAGCCCAGAGAGGACAGCAGCTGCCAATGATGCTGAGATAGATCGATTGGCTAGTGATGGGACAACTAATGATGATGAGGGGTTCCCCGGTGGACCACGCGATCCATCTGTTTTGATAGGATTTGCTGATCATGTGGCACACAACATATGGAGTGGACAGGTACGTACTTATTTTATTCCAGTAATTAGAAAGTAGTTTCTTTTATTTTGAAATACACAAATTTATAAACTGTTATTCAATTTAGGAGCGACCCGATCTCAAGTTGGTCTCCCATGGTAGGAAAATAGATAAATTTGGGAGACCGGTTGCTGAGATCGAAGGTATGATTGCGGCCACCGGATTGGGTCCATTGATCAGGTGTTCTGTGATCACCACTGATCCTGGACTCATATTCGCCTTTGTTGAGAGGTGGCATAGGGAGACGAGCAGCTTCCACCTCCCAGTAGAGGAGGTGACGATCACTCTAGACGACGTTTCGTCGCTGCTGCACATTCCAATTACTGGCGCGCTGCATTCATTCAAGCCGCTGGCTACATCTGACGCAATCGCCCTGTTGACGGAGCTACTTGTTGAGGTCACCCCAGACGAGGCTACAGCTGAGACACGTCAGGCAGGTGGGCCTCATGTTCGGTTGTCCTGGCTTCGAGACAAGTACCAGAGTAGGTGCCAGGCCAGGCAGTGGGTTGCTGCGGCTCGAACGTACCTACTTCATTTGGTTGGTTGCACTCTTTTCGCTAACAAGAGTGCAACCCATGTCCACGTTGTGCACCTGTAGGAATTTTTTTTTTAAATTAGTTTTATTTTCAAACTTTGGCACAAGGGCAGTTTTACCCATTCACCTAATTGTTGGGTGCACCTAGCATGTCCCCAACAGAAATCTGCGAAAGCTTGTGAATCTCTTGGATCATGGGCGAACAAGGATGAACTAATCATACCAGTATCCACATCCAACTGAACTGCCTATATAGAATCTAGAGACGCACATAATTTAGATATTTACATAAATAATTAGGTTATAAGTGAATATTATAATTATAATTATAACTAATTTTTAAAATATAAATATAATTTGGTATAATTAATTATTGTTTTTAAAATGTGAGTATATAATTAGCTAGGAATAAACTAGTTAAATAATCAATATATAATAAGTTATCTCTAAAATCATTTATATAATTAGTTATGAATGACAAAAATAAATTATTTAAAATATCTAATTATAAAATTGATTATAATTTTATACTTATAGTTATATAAAAGTAGTTATAGTTATAGATTTTTTTAAAAAACTAATTTTTTTACCAAATAGGACAGACCTCTCTATAAAGCCAACTTCAGTCCATGTAAAGTACCCTACAACTCAGCACCAACCACAAGTTTCCTTCCCAGACCTGTATGAAACGCAAGAAAGAACTTCTCATCATGATTTCTGATCACGCCACCACAAGCTGCCTCCCTACCCATAGCACCATCAGCATTAAAAGTGGGACCCTATAGGTGGGGCCCATGATGATAACGATGAAGTAGCCATTCTGATTTTGGGGGAGCAGGGAAACCATTAGTGAACTCCGTTGCTGCTCTCCATAAGGCCATGTTAGCCACTTGATACTTCATAGCAATTTTACTCGTCCCATTCCCTTGGAAGACAACGGTATTTATTCTCCTCTGTATCTGATCCACAATAACAGCAAACTTGATATCCCATGAGTCTGAGCTACGATGACCTTTACCTAGATTCCACATTATCCAAGAATTAGATTCACCTTCAAAAAGGTCATTATAACAATGAGTTGTTGTTCCAAGACCTATCATCCTGAACTAGATCAGACACTCTAAGACTAGAATCATGCCATCCAAGGAAATTCAAAGCGTAATCCTCAAGGGGGTCCCATCTCAGGAACCCAATTATTAGTCTAGACTTTCATTGTATTCCCATTCCCCACTCTGCAAAAAATAATTTTTTGGACAGTCCCCCAAATAGTAGTTTTAATACCCGACCAAATATTGGAGCCACATCTCTTCTCCCCAATTACAGGCATCATTGAATCTCCACAACCATACTTAGATCTCGACACCTGAACCCACAATTTTGATGGTTCAGAGCATAGTTCCCAAGCAACATTTGCCATAAAGGCATCAGGTACATGTTTGGCATCATTTACATGTTTGACATTTTCATAATCCCCCCAAAGAAAATTCCGGCAAACTTGATCCACCTCTTCCCACACCGCTCAGGGTAAAAATAAAGATTGCATCGAATAAGACGGCATAGCTGAGAGAACACATTTGGAGAGGCTTAACCTTCCAGCAAAAGACAATTTTTTTGCCTTCCATGAACTCAAACTGCGTTTCATATTTTCCACCACACTTCTCACAGTTACTTTAGAAACCCTCTCATGGTGCAGTTGGGCCCCCAAGTATTTACGCAACTCATTCGTTCGCTGAAACCCCAGAGTATTACTAATCTAGTTCTTAACATTCTAGTTCAATTTTTTTGAGAAAAACACTCGATCGAGTCTTGTTTGCATTTACCTTTTCTACTGAACTCTCACAAAAGAAATCAAGGAAGGCTGAAATAACTTCAACATGGTCCACGAAGGCCTCCGAGAATAGAATGAGATCATCAGCGAACATCAAATGAGAGATATTTGCCCCCCTTCTGCTCAGCTTAATGGGCTTCGAGAACCTATGTTCCACTGCTAAGAGAATTAAGTGCGATAATTTCTTCACACAGAACAAATAGGTAAGGTGAGGTCGGATCTCCCTATAGAGGGAGAGAATGAGTCCAAAGCCTCTTCTTTCCAAAGGACCTTGGTAGACGAAGTGAAAATGCAATACCATATCAAATTAATGAAATTTGCAGGCAGACCACATTCCAACAATGTTTCTTTCACAAAACACCACTTCAAATGATCATATGACTTTTTCAAATAAATCTTAATCGCCATCCACCCTTTTTTTCCTGTTTTCTTCTTCATGGAATGGAGAACTTCTTGAGCTATGATGATATTCTCATTTCCTTGCCACCCATGAACAAAACTACATTGGTTAGGGTTCACCAAAGTAAGCATAACTTCTCTAAGTCTCTAAACCAACATCTTTGTCGAAGCCTTGTATGATACATTACACAGGCTTATGGGGCCGAAATTGACTAAGACCAGAAGCATTATCAACCTTTGGAATTCAAGTAATTAAAGTTTTATTAATCTGACTAACCTCCTTTGGATTAAGAGAAATCTGTCTAAGAAGCCGACTGAGATATGGCCCAACAGTTGCACACTGAAATTAATAGAAAAGCAACTGATATCCATCTTCTTCCGCGCTTTGAAACTACCAATGCTAAACACAACCTTCTTTATATCCTCCTCACTCATATCTTTCCTCATCTCTTCCAAGCACGAAGCCTCTAGTCTAGGAAAACAACCCTTAAAGCAGAAAGGCTCAAAAACACCATCATCCTGAAATATATCTCTATAAAAAGATAGAACCATCTCTTGAATCTAAGATATCTCATCCTCCCACGTATTATCTTCATTTTGAAGTTTGTGAATGAAATTCTTGCCTTCTAATGATTGTAGTACCATGAAAGTATTTCAAATTATGGTCCCCAAATCGCATCCACTTACAATGGGATTTTTGAAACCAAAGCAATTCTTCATGGAACAGAGTATTCTCCAACTCATTCCAGAGGTCACCTTGCATCTTCCTCAGGTACCTATTCTCCCTTTGAGCAATTTTTCGATCAATACCAGCTAATCTTCTAACAAGCTCCCTCTTCCTCTTGCCAATATGCCCAAATACATCCCTATCCCATTGGCGTAACGTAACAGTCAGGTCTGTTATCCTTGAGTTCTAGTGATTAGTCTCATTCACCTTATTCCTGTCTTCATGAACATTACAATCAAAATCGTGATTTGTTAACCATGAAGATAAAAATCTAAAGGCTCTCATTCTCAAATTCACAGGCTGATCCGGGTCCATACACGCAAGAATTGGTCTGTGGTTAGATTTGAACAGATGACTCACTACAGTTCTTTGGAAACTGAGTACGCCATGAAGTACTAGCAAAAGCCCGATCTAACCTTTCAGACAGAGTGCCTCTGCTCCAAGTGAATTGGCGTCCTAGAAATCCCAAATCAACAAGTCCACATTGATGAACCATATGCTGGAAATCTTCCATCCTTCATTGAGGGAAGGACGTTGCTCCTCCACTTCCTTCTGATGAAATAAACTTGTGTTGAAATCCCCCATCAGCAACCACAACAAAATATAGCGCTTCTATGCAATTTCCTCCATGATGCTCCAAAGTTTAGCCCTCTTATTCAACCAAGTCTCGTAAACAGCCGTATGGTTGTCCATCACCAAAGCAAACCTCCATCTTAGATTCTTTAGAGTGTGAGCCCCAAAAGCTAACTCTAGTCATACATTTGGATGGGGGAATTAGATGGGGTCAAGTATTTCAACTAGGATATTAAAATGTCTTGCTATAATATAATCCATTTGAATATGATATTTTAAAAGTAATTGAAATGTTATCATTTTTGTGAAACATTTTAAAACACTAACTTGACAGAATTTCAAATTCTCATAAAAAATAAAGGAATTAAAACTCCTCACCCACGAAACTGCACATGCTCTTACACTCTCCATAGCTCTCCCTCTCCCTCTCAGCACACGCTTGGCGTCACTTGCGAATGAGATATCGCTTGCTCTACAATCACAACCTCCATCGACTAGTAGGTTCTTCTTTTTGTTCACCACAACCTTTTCTTTCTCTCATTGATAGGTTTCTCTCTCTCTGACTCATCTCTGTGTATTTCTTTTCTCAAATTTATATTTAATTGATTTTGATTTTATTTTTATGGTGACAAGGTTTGCTTGACTTTATTGATTTGTGTTTTATTTTCTATTTCATTTATTTTTTTCCACTACTTTTGATTTATTGGTGGATGTGAAATTGGATGGGTTTGGAGTTGAGATAAGTTGTGAGCATCATATGTTTGTGAATATGTATGAAAGAGAAATAGAGATATAATTGATAGATTGTGTTTAATTGATAGAAATTGTACACAAGAAAAAAGAAAAAAAAATCAGAAAATATGAATTAACCAGTGTTGAAATGCCACACAGAGGAATATTGAGGATGGCTAAAACTGCATCGTGACGCCCCCTATAATTCACTTTGTTTGTAATGAGTGGTCTCTAGTAGGAAATAATAGTATGATTCCAAAAAACACCACCACTAATTTGAAGGGGTGAATTTAAGAGAATTACTTTGTCTTACCAACAGCTTCATATTCCACAATCCCCACAATGCTATCCACTATATTTTATACCCCTTAATACTGAATTTTCTACTTGTAAGTATGGACAAATGAAGAGATCTGGGCCTCTAGGACAAATGAAGTATGGAAACTTTTAAATGGTAGTTGTTCCATGTTAGACAATTAAGTTCAAATACTTTTGGTTAATTTTTTACTTTTTTTTTAAAAAAAAAAACCATCCATCCTCACAAAAAAAGACCTACATTTCACGTCATGTTTATTTTGTAAAAAAAACACCTTTCCTTACTCCACCACGACAGCCACGTCACCCTTCCCCAATCTTAATTCTCATGCATCAATCCCCTCATCTAATTCTCCTAAGCTTCCGCAGCCAATAACCATCATTCACACAATCTTAATCCTATTTGTCTAGATTCAAAATTCAGAACATAATCAATTAAGTGTGTTTGATTGTGATATTGCTCATATCAGGTGTTACTTGTCAGGTGAGGGCTAGCACCCGGGGTCCAGGTACCATAATGGATCTAGAACTATAGAGGCTATGACAAGGGAATAAAGAAATGCAATTTTTTTTTTTTGGGGGGGGGGGTTTAATTTTTTCAGTAGACAAACTATTCTATTTTTTTGGTATTTTTAAACTGGTAAAACGGATTGGAATGATTTAGATTGATTCTTGAACATCTTTTAAAATGTTAAACACTTTAATGCTAAAATATTTGGATGGCCCAAACCGAAATACTAGCCATAATCTAATACTAGCCCAAACCGAAATACTAGTAGTTAAATAGCCCTCCACCCTTGACCCTACTTAGTATATTAAAATGCATGAATGTTCTTATAAATGATGAATATAGAAAGCAACGTACTATAGAGATCTTGAGCCTATTCTTATTTTTTGAATTATTAAAGTCTAACTTGTTTTGAAGTGATTAGTTACTTTCTATTTTGTTTGCAGTAGTTATTCTTATTTGTTATGAAATTTCTTTTGTAATTGTATCCGGTCTCCAAAAGTATGTGACATACTTATTCACATGCAATTCTAGTATTGGTATGTGTATTTTGTAAGATATTTGTTTTAAATCTCAAAATAGTATATGCACATATTATCTTATATCATTATCATGCAGTTTGGATTGAGAAGAAATGGATCCTAGCATAGTTGACACTACAATTACTTCAAGAAAACGTAAAAGAGAAGAGTATAAGAAAATAATCTTATTAGCTGTTGTTTGTGTTGTTCATATGGTCATTGGTGTAATGACATTATATCATAATAATTATTTTGTTAAGGAACCAACTCATAATTGAGAACTAGAATGCCATAACTTCCTTAATCATCTTTATAGAGGGACGGAAAAAGATTGCATTGAACAACTGAGGCTTAGTACAAGTGCATTTTTTAACCTTTGTAGAATTTTACAAGAAAATATGGATTAGTAAGAACAATAAATGTTCCAACAACTGAAGTAGTAGCAATATTTTTACATATCCTTGCTCACAACCTAAAGTATAAGGTAGTGCAATTTAGTTATTGTAGATCTAAAGAAACCATAAGTAGGCAATTCAATGATGTCTTGAGAGCGATAATGCTTGGAATGAATGTAAGTATTCTTTAATATATTGCTATTTGTTATTCAAAGCATATTGGATTTGACTATATCTTTTTTTCCAAAGTAGTTAGCTATTTGAAAGCCCTTCCAATTTAGTGTGTCTTTTTTTATGTCTAGTTGAAATGATATTTTTAACTTTCAAATGTTTAGGCCTAACTCAACCCTAAAAGCTAGCTCTAGGAGTGAGGTTGTTCCTCACTTATATACTCTAACTTGATTTTAACTTTAACTGATGTAGGACTAGGATTTTTCCTAATACTCCATGCAAACAATTTGCCCAGTGTTAATAGATTAGCAAGTGTACCAATTTTATCACAAGTAATAAAGATTAAAATAAAAGTCCAAGTGTCAAATACACAGGAACTTTGGTTATACTTAAGTGATGGAAGCCCAATTATTAAGCAATGAGAAGAAGTACAAGAAGAAAAGATAAAGAATTAGAAGTGTGAAATTTAAAGTAAGGCAAAGAGAAAGATAACGGGAAAAAAAATAAAGAACAATCTAATGCAACAGATGAAATCAGAATGTTATGATGTTGGGGCCTAGCATGCCAAAACTACTTATAATGTAATGTAGTAGATTTCTCTCTAATTTATGAAATCTTTGTTTTCACCTGCATCTACTGAATTATCCTATCTTTGGTTTCCCGCATGAAGGACATAGTTTATTTATCCTTTTTCCTCAAATTTCTTTGTAGAGATAAAATAACAAATCGCATTAAGATAAGAAATGCAAAAATTTCTTTGGACAAAATAAAAATCAATCTATTTCTATCAATGAATTTATTCAGATACTCATCCCCAGTTCTTTAGAAAATAACCATTTTTCAATGCATTACCCTCTAAACATTATATGGATGATCAGGCCATAATAACAGATAAGCATAAAGAAGAAGAATGAAAACAGAATAACATTAATTAGATAATAGACAAAGAATTACATTACAAGAGTTTGGCCTTCAGGCTCCCAATAATGGGGGTTTAGCCTCTCATAGCCATGAGAGGATTTACACTTCAAAAGCTAATAGGGTTGGAAGAAGGGTCTGGATGACTAATAGCAAGAAAAGGGGAAATGGCTAAGGAAAGAGGATTTCCCCAAAGGGATGTTGGACATTTTAGTGTAATTGATCTCTTTATTATGTTAAAATAAGAGTGCACACTTGTTTTAATGTAATAACGAGATGTTCGGTTTAGGCAAATTTTGGAAGTTACATGGAAGTTACTAAAACTTCCATCAACGGTTGGAAGTTACATGGAAGTTACTAAAACTTCCATCAACGGCAGTTTTTAAAAAGAAAAAACTTCCATCAACCGCCAAAAACCACCTGTTCTTTGATCATAAATAATCATTCTGGTTCAGAAAGCATAACGGGTGACAAAACATACAAGACCAAAACAAAACTCTTGAATTATAATCTTCTGATTTTATCCGATTGAACAATTTTGGTTGAACCCCAAAATTTGATTCAATCTGAAAGTGTTATACACGACTTCAGATTTATCCAGTATTATTTCGATTTTCAAATTAACCAACAAAAGATTGAATCAAATTTTTTGAGATGACGAATGATAGTTCGAAGATGACAAGCAAGTTTGCGAAGTTGGACAAGTTTGAAGGGCAAGATTTCAAAAGATGGCAGAAGAAGATGCACTTTCTCTTGACAACATTGAATGTGGTGTATGTGCTGAGTACACCGATGCCGGTGTATATGGAAGACGAAACTCTAGATCAAACAAGGAAGCGTTTGAAATGGGAGAACGACGATTACATTTGTCGTGGACACATTCTGAACGGTATGTCTGACTCTCTCTTTGATATTTATCAAAATGTTGAGTCTGCTAAGGAATTATGGGACTCTCTTGAATCCAAGTATATAGCAGAAGATGCTTCAAGTAACAAATTCTTAGTTAGTAATTTCTTTAATTACAAAATGATTGATTCGAGGCCTGTTATGGAACAATATAATGAACTGTTGCGGATTTTGGGTCAGTTTACTCAACATGATTTGAAAATGGATGAATCCATTGCAGTTTCATCTATAATTGATAAACTGCCTTCTTCTTGGAAAGACTTCAAGCATACCTTGAAACATAAGAAGGAAGAGTTGACTCTGGTTCAACTCGGTAGTCATTTCATGATTGAGGAGTCGATGAGGGCTCAGGAAATTGACAAAGTCAATGATAAAAACGTAGCAAGTTCCTCTTCCGTTAATATGGTAGAGGAAAGTGGAATAGTTAAGCAAAATTATAATGCTAAAGGTAACAAACGCAAATTTCAAGGAAATAAGAACAAAGGTCCAAACAAACAGACAAAATTGTCATGTTGGAAGTGTGGGAAACCTGGTCATTTAAAGAGGGATTGTCGGGTGTTCAAAGGAAAGAACAAGGCTGGTCCAAGTGGGTCTAATGATCCTGAAAAGCAACAAGGATGATGACGTTGCTTGGTGGTTTGATTCGGGAGCAACAAGCCATGTGTGCAAAGATCGTCGTTGGTTCAAGGAATTTAGACCAATCGATGATGGCTCTATTGTGAAGATGGGCAATGTTGCAATTGAACCAATCCTAGGATTAGGTTGTGTGAATTTAGTTTTTACTTCCGAAAAAATTTTGTATTTGGATAATGTCCTATTTGTACTTGGTATTCGTAAGAACTTATTGTCTGGTATGGTTTTAAATAATTGTGGTTTCAAGCAAGTACTTGAAAGTGACAAGTACATCTTGTCAAGACATGGTTCGTTTGTTGGATTTGGTTATCGTTGTAATGGAATGTTTAAATTAAACATTGATGTTCCTTTTGTTCATGAATCTGTTTGTATGGCCTCGTGTAGTTCTATAATTAATATGACAAAATCAGAAATTTGGCATGCTAGATTAGGACATGTTCATTACAAAAGATTAAAAGATATGTCAAAAACAAGTATGATTCCTCCTTTTGATATGAACATTGAAAAATGCAAAACTTGCATGTTGACCAAGATCACTAGGAAACCTTTTAAGGATGTTAAAAGTGAGACTAAAGTCTTAGACCTTATTCATAGTGATTTGTGTGATTTGCATGCTACTCCATCATTAGGTCATAAAAATTATCTTGTTACTTTTATTAATGATGCATCAAGGTATTGTTATGTATATTTATTAAATACAAAAGATGAAGCTCTTGATAAATTTAAAATTTATAAGAAAGAGGTAGAACTTCATCAAATGGGCTAATCAAAACTCTTCGTATGGATAGGGGAGGTGAGTATTATGATCCGGTTTATTTTCAATCTACTGGAATAATACATCAAACTACAGCTCCCTATACACCACAACAGAATGGTGTATCCGAAAGGAAGAATAGAACCTTGAAAGAAATGGTGAATTCTATGTTATCCTATTCGGGTTTAAGTGAAGGATTTTGGGGTGAGGCTATGTTGACAACCTGTTACTTGTTGAACCGAATTCCTAACAAAAGGAATAAGGTTACCCCATATGAACTTTGGCTAAGGCATATAGTCAAGTGTATAATGGGAAGTCTAGACACTTGGGTGTTAGACACAACATGGTTCGGGAGTTAATCATGCATGGTGTGATATCAGTGGAGTTTGTGAGAACTCAGCATAATTTGGCCGATCATTTAACCAAAGGGTTAAGTAGAGATCTCGTGAAAAGGTCGGCTGTGGGATTAGGATTAAAGTCCATCTGAAATCTCTTATGTTAAGATACCCAATTCCCATCTAATATGACATTAGGTGCTGAATTCAATGTGGAAAGCTTAACATGTAGAGATTGGAACACATCATAGAAAGTATCCCAAAAGGAATGTGTTCGATTCTGTAAGTTAAGGAGGTTGAAGTATAACTTCTCAATGGTTCTTTTGAAAAATTGCATTTACAGGTGCAAGAAAGAAAAGGACTACCTATATAAGCATGAAGTTTAGCCGCTTCAAGAAGCTGGGACTTGGCTTTGATATGCTTATGAAGGATAGGGACACAGGCTAGTAAACTAGTGTCGAGCAAGAGTAATGTTATAAACTATTGTGCAGATTATCTTCATGTATTCATTATGAATAGAAAGGGTTCAATCCTTAGTGACACCCTGATATTCGAATATTTGAAACGTGTAATTTGCTAAGATGAAATTCAATCGTCACGATATTTCATCTATGCAGTAGTTTGTGGTATGTTATGACTTTGGTGATTTGATCGGTAATTACACTAAAATGGGGGAGGTTTGTTGGACATTTTAGTGTAATTGATCTCTTTATTATGTTAAAATAAGAGTGCACACTTGTTTTAATGTAATAACGAGATGTTTGGTTTAGGAAAATTTTGGAAGTTACATGGAAGTTACTAAAACTTCCATCAACGGTTGGAAGTTACATGGAAGTTACTAAAACTTCCATCAACCGCCAAAAACCACATGTTCTTTGATCATAAATAATCATTCTGGTTCAGAAAGCATAACGGGTGACAAAACATACAAGACCAAAACAAAACTCTTGAATTATAATCTTCTGATTTTATCCGATTGAACAATTTTGGTTGAACCCCGAAATTTGATTCAATCTGAAAGTGTTATACACGACTTCAGATTTATCCAGTATTATCTCGATTTTCAAATTAACCAACAAGGGAGAGGCTCAAACTTTGGATTTCTTTACTAGAGAGTTCTGAGACTCGGTGTGTCTTTTCCTTATGCTTCCTACTCCTTTTATAGGCATGGGGTTCACGCTGACTTCGTGCTATGCGCGCCTTGGACTTTCCATGTGGGCCTTCTCACACTAAGTCTGACTTGCGCGCTAAGTGAGACTACACGCTAAACGAGAGTTGCACACTGAGTGAGACTTCATGTCGAGCTTGGCTTTGCCCGCTAAGCGAGAGTTGCATGCTGAGCAAGTTGTCGAATTCTTCCAACTCTTCTTTAATGCTTTTTCTTCCTCATTTTTCATCAATTTTCCTCCAAAGCACTTCAATTCTTCTTCTTTTGACTTTTGCTAATAAAAAATTGCACAGATGTTAATTTTTTTGTTATTTTATTAAAAAAATAAAGTGAAAAAATTATCATCATTATTAGCCAAAAACGACTATCAATTTAGCTCAGATTTCGCAGTTATCACTCACTCTTCCTAAGCACTCACACCTTCCAACAACTCGAGCACCATAAGATACCAGCTGCTTGCCCATTCAAGTCCACCACATAACTAGCATGAAAACATGTCTGATCAATAACTATACTTGCTTTAACCCCAGTACATAGACAATTCCATGCTAGTACTTTCATTAAATAGAGGTATTGGTGGTGATCTCCATAGGTTTGGTCTCTTTCTCCTGACATGCAAACAATACTTCTGTCTCCATATATGACACTACATTCTCCTGAATACTAACACTATCCTTCTTTTCCTCCACTCCTTGGGAAAAGACAAAGAGCCTCCCGAAATCGCTTCTTTTTTTCTACTTTCTAAGAACCTCAGTGTTCCTTCATTTGGTATATACTTTGTTCCTTTCAAAACACCACTCTGACGGAGTCCCTCAAATTCCAAGTTTTGATACACTAAAATTAGCTCAAACATCTCTTTGCCCCCCACCTTGTATTTAGGCTTCTTCCTTTTATCTACCCCAGAACGGGTCTTTTCTCCGACCACCATAGTATCCTTTCCACCCCAATTGACTGTTTTCTTCTTTGTCAGATACTTATGATTTGTTTCCTTCCTCTTGGATTGAGCCATTTTGTCAGACTTAACCTTATTGGGTCTGTCCATCGAAATACCTTTTTCTCTGTTTGACTATTTGTATTTTTAAGTTCTTCATCCCCTTGTGAGTCAAGCTTTCGATCCTCCACCACTTCGGGAAGTAAGCTTTTAACTTTGAAACAAACAATAATTTCATATTAAATATTATTTTTCATAGAAAAAAAGGCCAAAATGAGTTATCCATGTAAATCAAACGAAAAAAAATCTTAAAATGTTCGATTGTGTTAAAATTAAATTATTCCAAAAAATTGAAAATTTTATTTTTCTATAAAAAATTAAAATAGATAAAAAAAAAGGATAAGTAGACAACAATATATATAAATTACTTATAAGAAAAGGTAACGTAACTTATCCATTAAGTATTCATATGACAAATATATATATATATATATATATATATATATATATATATATATATATATATATATATATATATATATATAATCTTGTATCAACAACTCGTTCTGTAAGTGATATTGAATTTAATTCTTTTAAGTAGGTTTGAGGATATCAATTAATCATCGGTAAAATTGATAAATATTCTATATTAATAATATGATAATAAATTTTATTAGGAGGGAAAAATTATTATATATTTATAAAAAAATATTACAATTTTTTATAAAATACATAATGTTATGAAAAAAAATTAAAAATAGTTAAACTTAAGTAAAAATACTTAAAGCTTTTTCCTATAAAAATACATAATGTTACATAATTTTTCATTGTCAATACTATAAAAAAAATCAAGAACATCAATGATATGATATGTATCAATTTATTTTTTCTTTTATCTCTTATAACTTTTAAATCAATTCATTTTAAAAAAAATTAGTGTTGTAATTTTTTATGGGACAAAAACAATAATTATTAAATACAAGCTTATATGTGCATCCGACCCTAACTAAAATAATTAATTATTTCAAAATTTAAAACATTGATGAAACACTAATGTTTAAAAAAATAACTAAAATAAAACTTTCAAAAATATAAAAGACTAAAATAAAATTTTTAAAATTTAATATACTAAAATAAAATTTTCAAAAGATCAAAATAAAATTTATAGAACTTAATATATTAAAATAAAATAAAATACTAAAACATAATAAACTAAAACTAACATTTAGTCTTAAAAAATTATAATATTTCTTTCTTGTCCCAAAGGTGATAGTTTTTTTTTTCAAAATTATCAAATGGGATAAAATTTAAATTAATACCCCAAAATGGATAAGTCGTAGGATAACCTATGACTTTTGAATTCAAATTCATAAACTATGTTAAGACTTTCTTTTTTTTTTCATTGAAGTTGTAAAAAAATTTATGACTTCAATTTTTTTTTCAACAAGACTTTAAAGTTATAAGGGAGTTCTTTTCTTTTTCCACTAGAGTCGCAAAATACTTTATGACTTCAATTTTTTTATCCGACTTTAAAGTTGTAAGGGATTTTTTCTTTTATTTTATTTTTCCATTGAAGTCCTAAATTATTTTACGACTTCAATTTTTTATTTTTTTTGCACGACATTAAAGTTTTAAGATTTTTTTTAAATTGAAAATAGTTTTTTATTTTAATTATTTAATGAATTAATATATGTTTTTTTATAAGTTTTATTTAATATTTTTATATTTTTTATATTATTTTATTTAATATATTTTCTATATTTTTTTACTAATATTAAGGATTATTATTTATTTTTCAAATTAAAAAAAATAATGCAAAAGACTTAAATTTAAATAAAAATATTAAATGTACTTTGATTAACAAAAATATTAAAATGTTTTGTTTATAATATTAGCTTATAATTTATCAAATAATATTAATTTTTTAAAAAAATAATTAATTTTTTCTGTTATCATTAAATTAATAATTTTATACAATAGTATTAATTTATTTTATTTTATAAATTATTTTAATGTTAACAGGAGAAAATAATTTAGTTATAAACCACTTGTTAAAATAAAAATAACATAATGTATTAATATAAAATGAACAATACAAATTAAACACAGACATAAGATTAAAAAGTAAAAATAATATTACCGGTTAAGTTGCTTGTGGGAATGATTATGTCCTTCCATTCTACACAATAAACAAGACCTATTTGTAATTGATTTGTCGATCTCATTATGTATATCACTAGTGACTAACTTCTGATTGTATCTTGTGGCTTGTTAATATTAGTAACAAAACATTTTAATATTTTTGTTAAACAAAATATATTTTAATATTTTTATTTAAATTTAAGTTTTTGATTTTTTAATTTACATAACAAATAATAATCCTTCACATTAGTAAAAAGTATACAAAAATTATTAAATAAAATAATATACCAAAAATATAAAAATATTAAATAAAACTAAAAAATAAAACATATATTAATAAATAATTAAAATAAAAAATGATTTATGATGTTTTTTAAAAAAATACCTTACAACTTTAAATTCATGCAAAATAAATAAAAAATTAATATCGTAAAATAGTTTACAACTTCAATAAAAAACGAAAAAAAAATCCTTACCAATTTAAGATCGTGCTAAAAAAATAAAGTCATAAAATATTTTACAATTTCATTTAAAAAAATATCTTATGACTTTAAAGTCATATTAAAAAAATTAAAGCAGTCAATTATTTTCGACTTAAATGGAAAAAAAGAATTAATAAAAAAATGTAACACAATTTGTAACTTTTAATTTAGAAGTCATAGATATCTTATAACATACTCCTTTAGAATATTAATTTAAATTTTATCTATCCAATAACTTTGAAAAAAAAAAATTGCCCATTTGAGTCGGTTCCCCCTAATCTGTGTTTATCAATTTAGTAACACGCGACATATAATAAATATTAATAAAAAAATCATAATAAAAAACTTAGTGACACGTGACATATAATAAACGTTAATAAAAAATCATAATCTTTTCTCTTTTGATACAAAAAAAATCATAATCTTTTTTCTTCCGCGTGTATCAGATTCACGAGACGTGACATATATAATTAACATTCTATAGTAAGTTACAGTTACTTTAATATTAATACGCACGTCATCTCATTTTCCTGCAACTTTCCTTATGATATTTAATACTATAGAATAGTCAAAATTCTTAACAGATGAAAATTACAAAAGAAAGTTCCCTGAAACTTAGTGTGAACACTCCATCAAATCAATTGTGTATTTGTAGAGAGAAACAAAGTTCTCTTCTACTTTCTGTCTCCAGCAGGCTCAGAATCTTTTTGCAACTGTTCTCTGGATTTTCGTTCATTATTTTAGTTTCCTCTTTTGTTTTCTCTCCTTTTTCTTTGGTAAGGTCACTCTGATCAATTCTGAATATTTCTCCCTCTCCTTGAATTCTTCCTTCTCTTAATTTTTTCGTTTTTTATTTTTATTTTTTTACATTTACTCAATGAATTCTATGTGGGTGTGAACTCTATGATCTTTGGAATAATGGCTATTTTTTTTTTAACTGAGACCCCATTTGAAAGTTGTGCTTTGATGCAAGATGGAGTGATTTTTGTGGGATTTTAGTCTTCAGTTTGGATTTTCTGTGTTGCTTTCATTTTTTCTGTTTCTGGCTCTGTGGCTGTGGTTGAGGACAGGTTCTGTTTCTGTGGTTGCAGATACCTGGTTCTTCTATGAATTTTGTTTCTCCTTAATTCATCTGTGGTAATTGAACTTTTCTTTTTAGTTGAGGGCAAAAATTGATATCATTTCAATTTGTATGTGTAAAGTTATAGAGCTTTGTTTCTCTTTGGAATTTCTGGAATTGAACTGTTTTTGGTTTGGATTATGTAAGGAAGTATTCCTCTTTTCTGATAATGAAAAAAAAAAAAAGTAATCCAAAATTCATTTGAAATTTTTTTTGGGCAATTTGAGATGGATATCTTGCATCTATTTTAGCCGGTTAATTCAGTGATTCTAAAATTGTTTAGGATTTTAGGTAATTTTTGTAAAATTTGTTGTAATTCCTCAATGATTTGATTACAAGAGATAGTTGACTATATAGTTGACTAATGACTAAATGCTCTCAGCTCTGACTTCTTGCGTTCATTCTAAGATTTCATTAATAATTTCCTTCTTTTCTAATTTGAAATATGTTGTTATCTGCTTGAAAACCGATCAAAGGCTTTGCTACTAGTTTTACTTTAATTGAAAGGGCAGGGAGGGGGGAATCTTTTATTTGCATTTCTTGTTCATATTATTTTCTTTGCGAGTCAAATTTTATGTCATTCTCTGTCAGAAAGCAATTCTTCAGGTCCAGAATAATTTTTTTAGGGGCAAATGCTAGTTTTGTTAGCAAGTGGATCGAACTCTCTACCTTTCTCTCCTTTCCTTCTCTCTTAACCATTCAACCCACCTTTTATCTCCTCAAATCCTGAATAATATTATGAAACTTAACTACCTGATCTGGTGACAAGACTAAAGTTGGGGGTTAAAAGAATGTTTTGATTTTATGTTGGTCCCTTTGCTTGTCTCTAAGTAGTTGAAGTTTGCTAATTGCTATTCCTATCTCTCTCACTCTCAGATTTACCATTTTTCTTCCTTTAACTTAAGGATATACTTATTATCAATATGGAGCATCTGGTGTGTGCTGCCAAAAGACTTCACCTGCATAGCCTACTGATTTATCAAATCTTTAGAACTTGTTATCTGTTTACTTCTGATGTCAAATTTATGACCCATTTTCTTACTTCATTTGTGAATTGTGATTGTTACTTATGAAGCTCTATACTATTCTTGGTGCAGAAGCAAAGTGAACTTGTGGTATACCTTTCCAATTGAGGTTTCTAGCGAAAGAGAAAGGATGTCAAGTGGGACAACATACTGGTGTTACACATGCAGGCAGCCAATCTGGCTTGAAGGGAGGGAAGGCTTTTGCCCCTACTGCGATGGAGGCTTTGTGCAAGAACTCAACGAGATGCGAGGAGTTGCGCGCCAACACGGCTTCTCAACGCGGATGGAAGATGTTCATCAAATGCCTGACATTATGGATGCTGTAAGAGCTGTTATGGAGCAAAGAGGTTCTGAACCGAGCATTCGGGTTAGAGATGCTGTTGATAACTTTATGAGGCAGAGAATGGCCGGAAGATACACAAACTTTGATGTGAGAAGGAGGTCTGATTCTGGTTCTGGTTCTGGTTCTATTCTTATTCCTGATGAGACTTGGGGTGTCTTTAGTTCTGGTCCTTATTTGATATTTCATGGTCAAGCACCAGGGTTCACCAATTCTAATGGGAGCTCAAGAGGGGGTCCTAGGGGTGTTGATTTTGGTGACTACTTTCTTGGTCCTAGACTAGAAGGACTCATTGAACAACACATTTCGAATGACCGGCTTGGTCCACCGCCTGCATTGCGCTCTTCGATTGATGCAATGCCAACTATCAAGATCACACATGAGCACCTTGAGTCTGATTCACACTGTCCAGTTTGTAAGGAACGATTTGAACTTGGTTCCAAGGCAAGGAAGATGCCATGTAACCACATTTACCACTCAGATTGTATTGTTCCATGGTTAGTTCTTCATAACTCGTGTCCTGTGTGTCGTGTTGAGCTGCCACCGAAAGAACATACTAGTTCTCGAGGTAGACGTATTTGGGGAGGTAGAAATGGTAATGACAGTGGTAGTGACAATGATATCTCTAGGGGAAGGGAGAATACACAGATGAACAATGGAAGGAGAAATCTGCTATCATATTTGTGGCCATTTCGGTCCTCTAGTTCAAGTACTTAGTGTGTGTTTGTTTTACCTGAATCACGTGTTCCAAAGCATGTTGAACGTGATTTCTATGAGACTGATTTTGAATTTGATTCAACGTCAAACCTAACAAAGCCTTAATCATTATGCTGAGTCTGGGAAGCTACTCTTTTATAATTCTTTGGCCAGAACAATGACAGAAGTTAAAAAGTTTCATTTCTTCTCCAGGACAAGTGTAATTAGCTGTCAAAAAATGCTTGTAATTTAAATGACATGAAGAAAGTTTCTGTAGATTGTGCTTTGAACTTGATCTCCTAGATACTAGATCATAGAAGTATGTGAATATCTTTGTAAATACAATGTTCTTAAAAACAATTTTTGTTTTACATTTTCAGTAGCTTAGAAGCTTTCACTTTGGTGCATAAGGAATCCAAGGGGAAGGAAAGGTGAATGATGAAAGAAAACTATGGATAAATCCTTTCCCATATTTAGATATTACCAATTTATAAGGAAAGGAAGAGTTAAACGTTTGATAATAATGTAATTTAGGAAAAAAATTATTTGGTAATCTAGAACTAACAAGTGTTGTCTTTTCCAATTTCTGCATGACATGTTTTAAGTTTTTCAATTCACTAGAAAAATTAATGATACTCAATTGCATGTCATGTGATAGTAAGCATTTCTAGGACTTTTTTTTTTAAAATAGAGAAGTCCTCCAAAGCTCTTCTAACTTTGTATTCACACTGATCCATGTGGTTACCTTTTTTTGATAAATTCATGATGTTGAAGGGATATATAATAGGCTTAATTAAATTTGTTTACTATAGACTTTTTATTTTTTGACTAATTTTACTCTAATAAATTAATTTGTCTCACTTTATTTCAAAATATTAAAAAACTTTTAAATTTTATCTTTTATTGTTTGTTCGTTAATTGTTTAATAGAGAACTAACACAAAGCATAGAAATTAAGAGTAAAATTAAAAAAAAATAGGGGTAAAATTTGTCTCCTAGAGCATCTTCAAGGAAAAAAAAATAATCAATTTATTTTAAGTTTTTTCTTATGTTAATTGGTTTCTAAAATATTACATCATAATTAAACAACTTATATATAATTTGTTCCGTCGATATAGTTTTAAATAATTCTTAAATGATTCATACACGGTAAGAAAATATATTTTTATTCATATGCAACACTAGTTAACCAAAGCAATCCAGATATAATTTTAAGTAACCTAAGAGTATCAACAATACATAATTACTTAAATGAGTTATTTATTTAAAATTTGTGAGTCTTATCATATAAATTTAAAGATTTTACACGAAAATTTATTTTAATGTTAAAATTACTTAAGTAAGTGCTTAACTTGAGTCACATTAAATTTTATAATTAAAAATATTTCTTTAATTGATAAGAAGAAATTAAATACCAATTATTTATATAAATAACTCATTTAAACAGCATACTTTCAAGTTATTTGATATAATGCTAAAAATTTGATGAGCGACGTTGTTTAATTTTAAACAATTCATAAAATACATGCATTAAAGATGTTTTGATATGACACGTAGACCATTTTTAATAATAAAAATAAATAACAATATTTAAAATAAACAACAAATTAATTCATCAGCATTATATATATATATATATATATATATATATATATATATATATATATATATATATATATATATAAGTCAAGCCTGTCTATCAAACTTAGTTGATAAGTAATCAATGGCCAAGAGATAAGAGAAGCAAGAAAACAACATATTTTTTCATAATTGATAAAGGACTTTTTCGAGATGCCACTCTTTTGTCACATTCAAAAGGCACAAAATGAGGGACCATGTGTCGCCATACACTAATTGTCAGCAGCAGCAGCAGACTTTCTGCCGTAAGTGAAGGGTTGCATGTCAAAAGTGAATTCTAACTTGCACCTTACGCAGCACTGTTAAATGAGTGAGTAGTTATAGAGAACTACAGAAGGGATAATAATTTATACATTTTTTTAAATCAGCAAAAATAATATTCTTTCTTTCATCTTATTATTTATTATATTTTAAATTTAAAATTAATTTTTTTTCTTTTTTCTTTTTCTCTCTTATTTGTGTATTTTGTTGTCCAATTT
Organism: Glycine soja; assembly: GCF_004193775.1. Lineage (NCBI taxonomy): Eukaryota > Viridiplantae > Streptophyta > Magnoliopsida > Fabales > Fabaceae > Glycine > Glycine soja. The sequence continues at coordinate 8,722,284 of NC_041021.1, read as the reverse complement.
ATTATATAAATATAATTTCTCCTAGTGATATTATTTTTTAAAAAAAATGATTAATTATATTACTTTAAAATGATTAAATTAATTATAAAAATGGTTGAATAATTATTGATTAATGGAGTTATAAAATTTTTTTGATGGTAAATAAATAAAGGAGGGAGAGAAAGGTCAAGTATTTGATTTGCCGCTAAAAAAAACAAATAATTAACAAATTAATATTTATTAATAAAAAACATTGATTAATGGTATGTAAACAAACTATTTAGTTCCATAATTAGTTAATAATCACCTCACACTCAACATCCTATAATGATGACTATAGACACAGAGAATCTCATATTTAGTAGAAAAAATCTTAAATTTTTAAAAAAATTGAAATATAAGTAACTAAAAGTTAAGAAGAAAAATAAAATTTTAATAAGCTTAAAAAAGGAAATTTCCCAGTAAAAAAAAAGAACTTTTAATTAAAAAATTAATTTTTACTGCATAGAAAATTATTAAAAATTATTAAAAAAAATAATCAAATATAGTTAAAATTGAGATTCGATCAAATAAAGTAATCATAACATCAAAGAAATTTGAAAATAATTTATAATTTAAAGAATTCTAAAAATATACAAAATAAATGTTTAAAAGTTATACAACTACGTATCGGAAGAGAAAGAAAAAATATAATAAGTGTTTTCTCACGTTCATAATTCGAATTTATATATATTATAACATCAAAATTAGTTAATTTTTACACACAAAATAAAACTCAAATAAATGAAAATATAAGAACTAATATAGAAAAAAAAAACTAAAAACGAAATATTTAAAAACTATAATGATCAAAATCTTTTTTCTAACATGTGCAACACTTGGAAAACCGTTCTTAAAATATGAAAAAAATTATCTCGTAAGATTTTTTTCATTAGTTTATTTATTTTTAATAGTTCGTGATTTTTTCCCTTATTCTCTTAGGATTATATTTTAGTTTCCGTATTTATTTTCTTCATTTAGTTAAGATTATTTCTTAGTGTCTATATTTTTTTTAATATTTTCTTCACTTACCTAGAATTGTCTCTTTTGTTTTTAAATTTTAGTGATTGCTTCTTTATTAATTACTTAGGATTAATTCTTATTTTTATATTTTACAAAAATAATAAAAAAATAATTTCCTTATTCTTCAGGATTATGTTTTAATTTCTGTATTTTTATAATATTTTCTTCATTTAATTAGTATTATTTCTTAGTGTCTATATTTTTAAATATTTTCTTCATTTAATTACGATTATTTCTTAGTGTCTATATTTTTTTAATATTTTCTTCGGTTGCTTAATATGTTGTGGCTTGTTTCTTTATTTGCTTAGGATTCGGATTAATTCTTATTTTTTAAAAATTAATTTCCTTCTTTAATTAAAATTATAATATAAATAAAAATGAGAGTTAGAAAATACCACATTCAAAGTTTATTAAGTTCCAACTTTTGGTTCATCAAAGGTGACATTCAAACTTAGAATTCTACTCTTTTTATGGATTGAACCATTGCATTTCTCTAAATCATTAAGTAAACTTCTTCGTAACTATTTCTCCATCAACAAGTTTCGCTTCTCATGTTCTTATCCTTGGTTATTTTTTCCTTATCTATACTCTTAGGTGTTCTATCTTTTGATAACTCAAGAAAATCCTATTCTTGAAATCTCTCTAAAGCTTTCTAATTGTTTCACTTCTCTTACCTTACTTAGATTCATCTTACTAGAGGCTTTTGAGCTAGGCTTGACCTTAAAAGGTAAAACTATTTCCTATTTTCTAAAAGGGTTCTCATTTCATGCTTAGACCAGTTTGATAACCGCCATCTCGTAAGAGTCCAGTCTCAAGGTTGCTACAAAGCTTTCGTTTTCTTTCAATTTACAAAGATCCAACCCTCTATTGGGTTTTGGGTTAGGCTTGCCCTCAACATGGTTATATGGTCCTTTCTCTTAAGCTTAAGTCATAACTAGATAGGTGACTATTGGGTAGGCAATTACCATAACCATTCTACTCATTCACTACCATGTAAGAAATTTTAAATCTTAGTTTATGGTATAAATATGAATAAATCATTCAATCAAGACAAAAGACTCATTCTTAAAACTCAAAATTGGCTCGTTCATCAAAACTCAATAATACCAAATAAAAAGTTTTATAACAACCACTTGAATTCTGTTTATGAGACATGATTATATGCTAACATAGCATACAAATAAAGAAACATAAATTATCTATTATATCAAAACATAACTTTGTCTAATAACAAATCACAAGTGTCACATCATTTCCATTGAAAAACCATCACCTACAACACATGCACACACACATGCATTGTAAAAATATTAAATTGAAAGTTTTTAATGTCATGAAACATAATTATATTTTCAAGTAAAACTTACACTCTAACATGTAAATATGAAAATATTGTTGAGGTATTTTTATAAATGCATAAAGAATTTAAAAAATGTTTTAAAGTTTTGAATATGCAATTACGTTAAATAATAAAAAAGAGAACATCATTATTTATAGTTGTTCTACATGACTCGAGCATGTCCAACAATTTAAAATAAAGAATTTAAAAATATCTAATTCATGATATTATTAAAGAAGCAATTTAAAACTATTTTTTAATAAAAATATATTTAAAATAAACTTAATGTATTTATATAAATATTTAACATTATCATATAAATATTAGTCAACAAATTTTTTTATATGAAATTATTCAACATAGAGTTGAAATATCATTTTATTTAAGTAATTTTCATATTATTTCTAAGTGAAAATAAGTTTAGCTAATTTAAATTATAATTATTTTTAATGAGTAATAATTAATTATATAATCTTATCTGAAAAAAGTAATTGTATAATTTATTTTCCATTTAATACAGATAATAACTTACTTTAATATAATATTAAGCATATTACAATATAAAATAATTTTAAAAATTAAATATCATGTACACAAACACAATGATTCTTTATTTTTAGTATCAAAAATTGAATCCCAAATTTAAATATTAATAAATAGAATATTTTTTTAAAACTATTTAAAATAATTATATTTCAAATTATTAAAATAATTTATATGATTTTTAAAAATAATTTTATAGGATTTCTAAGTAAAAATAAATTTATTTACTTAAATTATAATTAATTTAATAAATGATAAGTAATAAAATAATTTATCATCCATTTAACATATATAATCTCAAATTTATTTGTGAAATTATAAAAAAAATATGATTTTTAAGTAAAAATAAACTTAGATAATTAAATTATATATATTCTAATGATTAATAAGTAATTATATATTTTATCGTCCATTTAATATATATACTAGCATATATTTATATAGTATTAAGAATATTATTATATAAAATATTTTAAGAAAAATTAAATACCATGTACTAAACACAATGATTCTTTATATTTAGTATGAAAATTTAACCAGGTAATTTAAATATTAATCAATGGAATATTTATTTTTAAAGTTATTTAAAATAATATCATATGAATTCTAACTATCATTGATTTTATAGGATTTCTAAGTAAAAACCAATTTATTTAATTAAATCATAACTAATTTTAATAAGTAATAATTAATCATATAATTTATCATTATTTAACATAAATAATCACATATTTTTATTTAATATTAAGCATATCATTATATTGTATTTCAAGAAAAGTTAAATATTATGTAAAAAAACACCAAAATTCTTTATTTTTATGATTATATATGCTTATATAAATTATAAAATATATTTTTTCATAAATAAAAACATAAAAACAATAATCCTTTAACTATATAAAAATGATCCTATCTTCACTCCATGTGGGCTGAATAATATTTATATAATAAGAATGACATAAAGTATTATATCAAGATACTTGTTATTTATATTATGGATTGACTTTGATCTAATCTGAGGTTAACCCAATGGAATCCAAATAGATTGATTTGAATTTTTTAAATGTTTGAATAGTATGTATCCAATTCAATTAAGATTTAATTATATATGAGTTTAATCTTATTCAACTCAAATCATATATTTAAATTTATTATTATATATAAATTAATTATTAAATATAAAATACATTAATTTTTAACTTATATAATTCATTAAATTATATCACTCATGATTTTTTTTAAGATATTATTTTTATTCTTATCTTAATTTTGTTTATACTTTTTTATACTAATATAATATTTTATTTCTATCTAAAATAAAAATATTATATTAATATTACAATCATTAATTTTATTAGTCAAATATTACTATAATTTAATCTCTTTTAAATGTATTTAGTCATTATATACTTATAAAATTTTAAAAAAAATTATTCTAAAGAATTTAATTTTTATAAAATATAAAATAATTCTAAATATTCAAACTCAATTAGTCCCAAAAAATTAAACACTTTATCAAAATTTTACAACATTCATTCACTCTCTTAGTCTCTTAACCAATAATGATATACCCTTTGTCCTCATAGTGTCATCACAATCGTATTATATGACTCAAAATTTTAAATCACTTTTTTACACGTTCAAACAATAAAACTAACTGACCCGAAATATTAGGATATAATTCCACTAATTGTCGGTGAAATTAAAATAAAATTGGTATATAAGGATAACTGATATATTGAATTATCATTCAATATTATCCGAAAATGATTTCAAAATATGGTTTTTACCCCAAATAAAGATATTTATATTTCTATACTATTACTTATTCAAAAAATAATTTACCCCAAATCAATCAAAGGGTTATATTATTATTTCATAAATCAAAATTTTAAAATATCAAATAACAAAAATATAACTAAATTGATTCTTATGTCTAATTTTGATAATTATTATATGAATTAATAAGATCAATTTTGAAATTGAGTTATACAAATATTATTATCAAATAATTAATAAATATATTTCATATTCTAAATTTAATTCATATCTTTATTCTTGCAATCATGATAATAATCGGAAATATACTTAATAAAGATAAGATTTTTTTTTCTGATTGAAGTTTTTAATGCTGACAATTACACTGTTTTAATATTGATATAAATGTGTTTGTGAGGTGACGTGTAAGAATTAAGGAATTATAAAAAATCTGATTGATGATTTTGATGCACGGGTAGATATTTTAAATATATAAATTTTGATTAGAAATTATTTATAATTTAATTTTTTTTTCCGATTATTTTAACCATGTTTGTAAAGTATAGCATTTTTAACTATTAATTGTTGTTTATAAATATGCAGTTAATTATATATGTGATAGACTATGATTTTAAAAATACAAAGAAATAAAAATTAATTATATTTTAAGTAGATAGTGATTTAAATAATTAAATCATATTTTAATCAATCTAAAACAAGAGTTCCTCGTTACAATAATAAAAAATTAAAACAAAATATTTTTATGAAATGATTTTTAATTATATATTTTTAAATTAAAACCTAAAAGTGAGACATGTCATTCATGACTTATAGATTGATTTATTATAAAAAATTATCTTGTAAAATATTCTGAATTTTTAATATATATGAATTTTTAAAAAAATTAATTAAAAATTATGAACTAAAAATAATAAGAATTTTGTGTTAGATATCAATCATGTATCATAAAGTATATTTTTCTAAAAAATATTAATACCCTATTGTGCAATATAGTGTGGTTAAAGATCCCATTAATTATTATTATTATTATTATTATTATTATTATTATTATTATTATTATTATTAAAATAAAATTTGGGAGAAAATAAAAAAATAACAGTTAAATTTATTATTAATATTTCATATATATATATAATATTATAATATGAAATTTTATTTTCTTTGATTTTGTAATGACATTTTTCCTATTTCTTTAAAATTTAAATATTCATCATTTAAGAAATTAATATTTCATATATCATTAAATATCAATTAACTAATATACTACCAATAATTTGTTGGTTGAGTGATCTTGAGTTCGATTTTTCTAAATAAAATTTTGGATTTAAAAATAAAAAAATAATATAATAAATACTTTAGTTCAATGTCATGATGATAAAAAAAAAACTTATATAATAAAAATGAAATAATACACATCATTACCTGTGTTTCATTATAATAATTAACTTATTCAATCAATTTAATAATTATTTTATTTTATAATCACGCTAAATATAATGATTAAATATATTTTTAGTTAATTAATTAAATAAATCACCAATGATTTATAAATCTATTATCTGTGCCAGATTACTAATAAAGAGGAATTAATGAATGAGAAATTGAACCAATCTCCATATTTTCTATACTCTCTTCATTACGTGCCCATGTCAATTTATAATAATGAATTATTTTTTAAAGCATATCATAATGTATTAAAAAAAACATATCATAATGTATAAATTTAATTAGATGTTTTATTAAGTGAACATTTTAATCAAAATATTTTATTCTATTATTAAAATGTCATGTTTAACTTTTTAAAAAAATCTAAAATCCATTTATTGCTTAAAATTCTTTAGAATGACACGTGTAAATATTTTTTTAAAAAAACATTTTTATATGTATTATCATAGATAGATTAGTAGATTACTAGAATATACTATCCGTGCCATGCATGTGTAAACATTATTTATGAATATATTTATAAAAAAAAGTAAATTTATAAATATTTTTAATTTATAATAATAATAATAATTTGAAAATAAATTATTGTTTTTAATTTATTCTAACCATAGATCTTAAAGTATAATATTTTGATTATTAATAATTGTTGGTCATTATAGATATATAGTTTATTATATATGTAGTAGACTAATAAAATTAGGATTTTTTTATGGTAAGACTATTGATTTTTATTATAATTACTTCAAAAATAATATCAACAATAATTTATGATTAAATGACGGTATAAAATTATTTTATAGATGTTTATTAAACTCATAATTATGTTTATATGATTTTTACTCACAAAAATAACTTAGGTTACATGCCAAGATCACAAAAAGAAAAAATTGATGTTCTCTATTTTTTTTTCTTATGTTGGTTAGTAGTTTTTGTTTACACATATTTATGTTTCTTTTATTTTATTTTGTGAGACATTGAAGAATAAGACTTTGTTCAATTATTTATAATATAATTTGATATCGGTATTAGTTTGAGAGTTACTTAGTTATGAAAATGTGGTCCAAAAATAAATTAACATAATTTAAAATTGAATAATAATTAATTATTAAATAAAACTTATTAAATTTTTTAAAAAACAAATACTTATATCAGCTATAAATAAGAGGTAGATTATTAAAATTAAAATATTAACACAATAAATTAAATTATCAATTATGACACAATGTTATTTTTTTGGGACCAATAGACTACTGTTAAATTTAAACATTACACTTAATTAATTATAGAAAAATCAATTAAAAGATTCCAAAATTAAGTAATAAAAATGTTTTAATTTAGGCATAATGTTGCTAAGTTTGGTCCCTTATATTTAAAAATTTATCGATTTTAATTAATTATGTGTTTACTTTTTATTAACTAGTCCTCTACTAATATCTATTTTAGACCAAATTTATCATTTTATTAATTTTTGACAGCAAAAATGTCAATATTAGTTACTAAGGTTATCAAACTCAAGAGTTTACGCAAACTCGTAAGAGTTCTATAGACTCGACTTGTGGACTCAACTCGTATACTCGTAAGAGTCTATTTCATATAAAAATAATAACAAAATATCTCTAAATAATATATTAATTAAACATTTCAATAATATAATAAAACAAAGTAGTAAATCATAAAGTTCAGACTATTTAAATAACCAAGTCTACTAATAATACATTACCACTAGATAATAACTTATAGACGTTATAGTAGTGTAGATCATTCTTGAGAGTTTGATATTATTAGAGAATAAGAGTTTGATACTATTAAATGTGAGAATTTTGTAGTTGAGAATAACACACTAAATCAAGGTATGTTGAATGCTAAACACATAGAAAACAATATAAAAAAAAAACTTATATTTTGATCTAATTTTTTTAACTTGCTAACTCATTGACTCGGTGGTAAACTCGAGAGTATATTGAGTTTACTTAGAGTTTGCCTAGAGTCTACTAAAAAAAGAATTTACTCGAGAGTCAACTCATAGAAGACAAGTGAACGCATAAACTTACAAGAGTTAACAAATTAACTCAAGAGTTTGATAACCATGTTATTTACGTTAAAGTAATAAAAGTATCAATTTAATTCAACAAAGATAAATATTAATTTATATTATATAGCTACAATTCTCACATGACGCATATATTTATCATTATATTTATGCAAAGGAATCTTTATAATTTATATATTATTATATTTTGTTATAAAACTTCCATTTTTGTTTAACGTAGTTAATATTTAGTCTTGTTAGCAATTCTACTCGGTTAATTATATCTTTAAAATAAATATTTCTATCATAATTGATATCCTAAATACTCAATTAATAATCGAGTTTAATTTTTTCAAATGAGACCCCTAATATTTCAGGATTGTAAAATTTTCTCTTCATTTGCGTGACTCAAAATTTCAATATTCCAATCTAGAATGTTTGACTCGTGCCATTCACAGTTAAATATCATTCATGAATATTTATATAAATTTTAAGTAAAAATGTAAATATTTTTACAAATTTAAATTAGGAATTATTTATGATTAAAGTATAATATTTGTAATTATTAATTATTGTTCTTCAATATAGAATGTATAGTTCATTATAAATCTAAGTAGATTATGATGCTTAAAATACAATAAATGAGAAAAATAAAAAACAATTATGTGTTAGGTAAAGTAGTAATTTAAATAATTATTATAAAATAATATTTCAAATAATTTAAATCAAGAGTTATCAGTTATAAAAAATAAAATATTTTAACAAAATGACTTTTTTAACTATATATTTTTTACTGAAACCCCGTCAAAAATAATTTTGACTTCAAATCCGAACATTTATAATTACCGTAATGTCTGTATATGACATCAATTGTGGATTTATGGTTCTTGTAACCATTTTTAAATCCTCTCACATAGTTTTATTTATTTATTTATAATTAATATATAATATATAATTATGCATAAAATTTGGTATATTTAGGACATTGATTATGGTCCTTGTAATTATTTCTCAATAAAAATAATAATCACAATCACCTGGACAAAACAATGAATGAGCAAATCCATAAATCCAAAAAAAATAAGAGATTATTAAAGATATTAAATAAATAAATAACAAAAGAATGAGGTTATAAAAAAGCCAGCCAGTAATAGCTTCTTTTTTTTTTTACTGAGCAAACTGAGATGCCCGCATCCACCGTTACATCACTATCTGGAACAAAGATTAAGAACGACAATTGGTTGAACATACATATAGTCTTGAAATTTTAGGGGATCTTTTTCATTTTTTTAGCATTAATAGATTCTTCTCATTTATTTATATGTCTAGTGATTTTTTTAATTAAATTGATTGACATATGATATATTGTAAAAGTAATCTGTATTGTGAAAATTAATTTGATTAAAATTACATAGATTTTTGTATAAAATTATTTGTGCGAATTGTGTTCGGCCCAAAGAAAGATGTAATTTGATCAAATAATATTTTATACATGTGATGATAAAATATGCGATAATTATAAGGTATTTTTATGTGAATAATAGTCGGTTCAAAGAAAGATTATTATTTGACAGAATTTATTGTCAATATGTGATCATTGCGTTCAGAGTATCAATTACAAATTAATTTATTTAGGAATTAATGATGTGTTAGGTATCTTGTGATGAGTCTATTCTGTATAATATTTGCATGTTTTGTTATATGTATTTTTATATAACTAAATTATATGTGAAAATTGTGTAATTTTAAGACTTCTTATTTATTATATTAAATTGTCTTGTATTTATTGGTTAAATTGATTGAAACAACGTGTTGTCAAAGTAACCTTTGATGCATAAGTTGATTTGATTGAATTTACATAGATGTTACATGAAATTATTCATGCGAATTGTACTCGAATTTGGCAGAATAATTACATGTGATGATTATAAATAGTGTGACTGAATAATGAAATATTTAAAGACAATTATTATTTGACTGGAATAATCATCATATAAGTTTTCTATGTGAGCAATGAAGTGTCCAAAGACAACAGTTATTTGACAGGATTTATCACCAATGTTTGATCAATGTGTTCAGAGAACCACTTGTGGTTAGTCTTTTTCAATCAAAAGATTGAGAATTAATAATGCGCTAGGTATCTTATTTTGGTCTTGAAATTTACCATAAAGACTATTTTTGCATTGTATGTTTATTTTTTCTTCTTTTAATTGTTGTTGTTGCTACTACTACAGTTTAAAATACTCATATTATTTGAATCTCAAAACTGCACGTATAAAATTTAGAGTTTGAAAGGAGTCAGTTGAGAGTTGAGGATATTGCATAATTTTTTTCTAGAAAAGAAACAAGGGAACAAGATAAGGAATTTCCTTGTTGCTTTTGTAGGATGAGACATAAAAAAAGAAGTCTCATTTACAATATTTAGTGTGTGAAAAATGATAGGAGTCAATTAATTTAGTTTTGTAGGAGTCAGTTAATTTAGTTTTGTACCGAAAGATGTTAGTGAGTAGATTTTTATTCTACTACTTACATAAGTATGTCTATACGATGCTACATATGAAGTCATCTGCCAAGTGATAATGAAAGATTCATCTATGTGAGTGATGACATAAAGTTGCAGTTGAAGTTATGAGAACTTTTATGTTGCTTTTAAAAAAACTCAATTTCATTTGAATTTGGTTGAGACATATATTGAGTTGTTTATTAAACCAAATTTTATTTCTAATTTAGACAAATTCAGTTATTCTTGTTTAATTAGAAATAATAAAGTTAGTCTCTCTTATGATTCAAACGTTGCAAGTTATGAGTTCTTTTATGGATATTTAAGTTTTCCTATTGCAAACAATTTTAGGTGACACAACACTTAAAATTAAATGAGAATTTCGTCATTTTATAACATAAACGCTTAAGTCATATGTCTTAATAGAGAATTTGGATGCTTGTGTTATAGAAAATTTTGGATCCTTTATATTGGTTGGACCTTATAGTCTACATTGAGTATATAAAAGGAAAATAAACAAACAAAAAGGAATTCTAGTGCTGAAAAAACTAATGATGTCTTAGAACTAATACATACATATATTTGTGTTCTATTCCTTATGGATTCATGGAATAAACAAATGTATTTTATTATGTTCATAGATGATTCCTCTTTATTTAAATTATGAGAAGTTTTGACCTCTAGACATTTAGTCTTTCAAAGCTGAAGTTAAACTTCAACTAAGAAAAAGAAAGAAAATTAAAATTGTCAAATGTGACTGAGAGGAATACTATGGTAGATATGACATAAGGTGCAACATTTGGAGTCCCCTATGTGTTTTTCTTCAATAATTGTGAAATTGTTCTACAACATATAATGTTAGGCAAACCTAGCATGAAAAAAGTTGCAGAATGATGAAACTAGACTTGTGTAGATATGGTAAGAAATTTGATTCTTCTCTACCAAAGTCGTTTTGGGGAAAGACATTAAAGAATACAATTTATATCTTTTTAGGATAGCAATTAAAGTATTCACTAATAACCCCTATAGGTGTGAGCCAGGAAAACCCCAGCATTAGGCATATGCACATTTGGGGATATAGGATGCATGAAGGTAAGCTAGACTTAAAGATAATTAGTTACAATTTTTTTGTTACATTTAAAGTTTTCTCATGTAAAAGTTTTACAATCCCACTTTAAGATCATGTTTGAGACATGCAAGACTTGTGAATATATGAATACATGATTTTGATGATGCCAAAGAAGAATCAAACAAGGTTGCTTCAAAGGATAAACATTGCTTCAAGATTAATACAAGGTTGCTTTAACAAACAAAGCCTTGCTTCAAGATTAACTCAAGATCAAGCCTTGCCTCAAAACAAAGTGTTTCCAAGACATCCAAGACTCTGGTAATCGATTACCAGGTAGTGTAATCGATTACTAGAAGACAATTTTGAAAAATAGTTGTTTAAAAGGGTTTTGAATTTGAATTTTGAACCTGTAATCGATTACTAGATGTTTGTAATCGATTACCAGCAACAGAACTCTTAAAATTCAAATTCAAAAGTCATGACCCTTCAAAATATAACTGTGTAATCGATTTCCAAAAACCTGTAATCGATTACTAGTGGAAAAATTCATAAAAAGCTTTTTGAAAAGACACATATCTTCAAACCATTTTGAAAAGGTATGAAGGGCCTATAAATATATATATGTGTGTCTGATTTCAAAAAGTAAGAGAGAGATATTCCAAGAGAACTTCATTATCAAATACTCTTTCAACAACTCTTGGGCAAACACTTGCAAATCTATTGAGATTTCATCCAGGAACTTCAAATTGTATTATCCACTCTAAAGGAGAGAAATCTTTTTGTTCTTCTCAGAAAGTCAATTGTAATCAAGAGACTGGTTGTCTCTTGAATTGTGAGTTTCCTGAACATAAGGGAAAGGGATTCCTTGGGTGTTCAGAAGTTGTAAAAAGGATTTTTACAAAGATAGTGGAAAATATCAAATGGGTTGCTTGAGGACTGGACGTAGGCACGAGAAGTGGTCGAACCAGTATAAATCGAGTTTGCATTTCTCTCTTCCCTTATCTCATTTATGTTATTGCAATCAATTTTGTCTTGCATGTTTTAAAGAACATTAATAAATTGATTGTTGCTTCTTCTTCTGCATTCTGAGTCTATCATTTAGAAGGGGGTTAAAAGTTTGTTAGTGGGAAATTTTGAAACTTAATTCACTCCCCTCTTAAGTTATTGAGGCCACATGTCCAACAAGTGGTATCAGAGCAAAATTCTTGTCTAAAGTTTAAAAATTTCAAGAATAATCATGGCCTCATCTAACTTTCCATTTCTTGAGGGAAATTCTATTAATAGGCCTCTTATGTTCAATGGTGAGGGTTATCACTATTGGAAAACCCGAATCCAGATGTTTATAGAAGCCATAGGTTTAAATATATGGGAAGTCATTGAAATTGGTCCCTTCATTTCTACAATGGTAGTGGGAAATGTCCAACAAGACTCCTTGAGGAAATTGAGTTTGGAGGGGAAGTAAACATAAGGAGTGTTGTCTTTAAAGAATAACCTATTATTGACAATAGATAAGCCTTTGTAATTACCATTATTCAAGAAACGGATATGATAATTAAATAATGATGTTACTCCTAACATTATTAAAAGACAATACAACACTGAGATTTCCTCTCAAGCATCACCTAAAGTTCAAATTCAATAGCCTCAAGTGTCATTAAAAATATTCTCTACAAAAATAAAAAAATGTAATTTGATATGATTATGTTATATTTCTTGAAGAACATGAATATAACATTAGGTTGACTGAGAAGGTCTAATTGACCTTATTCAAGTCATGATATGCTCTAACTCTTAAGTGGATTGATGCCATAAATAATGTAATAAAATCGATTCTTGAACATAACATTTAGGATATCGTCAAATTGCTTGAAAGTGTGAAACCCATAAGTTGTAGATAAATATCTATAGTCGAAAGAGATTCAATGGGTAATATTGAGATATATAAAGTTTGTCTTATCGCCAAAAGTTTTACAAGAAGGAAGACATTGATCACAAAGAGATTTTCTCTCTGATTTCTTAGAAACACTTTCTTAGGACTATAATGACACTATAGATCATTTTGATAATTATTTTGCTTAGATGGATGTAAAGATTACGTTTCTAAGTAGAAACATTGATGAAACACTTTATACAGTGCAACCAGAAAACCTTGTGTAAGATGATCTAAAGCTTATGGTATGCAAACTAAAGAAATTCATTTATGTTTTTAAACAAGTCTCTTATCTATGGAATTAAAAAATTCATCAAAATCATCTCTTATGGTGTTGAGGTAAATTTGGTTGATGATTGTGTGTGCTAAAAGTTCAGTGAGAGTAAATTTATTTTGTTATTATATGTTGATGACATCCTATTATCATCATACGGTTTATTGTTGCAAAATACTTGTATTATAATTTATCATGTATTCTTAAGTTTATTTTTATTGTCATAAAATAATTTTTTGTGTGAGTCCTAAGGTGATATATGAGTAATCTTGGTATGCAACACTAGAAAGTAGTAAAACGTATTATGTGTTAATTGAAGAGAACAAGAAACTACATGTTTTCATATCAAAAGTCTAGAATTTTAGAGATCATTGGGTATTCTAACTTCGATTTTTTTGGAATGTCTTAATAGCAATCACTCCACATAAAGATACACATTTAACCATGTTGGTGGAGTTACTATTTTGTTATGAGACATCATACTAGAATTTATGATTGTTAAATTATTGTAACTGGCTTGCCTATTGTCGCTAACATTAAGTAGTTATTGGGTGTTTATTGGGACAATATCTGAGCGGTCTTATTAAGGACTCAACCTAGTAAAAGTTTGTTGACATAAAGTATTTGATTGTTAAATAAAGAATTTAGAAAATACAAATTTGTATAGAACATATAGGGACTCCTTTCATGCTAGTTGATCCACTTACTAAAGGTCTGACACTTAAAGTTTTTTATGAGCACACTGCCCATATGAGTGTGATTCCTGATAGCATATTAGTTTAGTGGGAGTCTTACTTATGTTTTATATCTTATGGTTTAGAAACATTTCGTTGTTTGAATTTTCTGCAGAAATAAAGTTGAAGTTTATCATTTCATTATAAGTTTGTTTTATTTTCAATATTTATGTTGTGTTTGGATTGATCTCTATAAAGAATAAAGTTTGAACCAATTGAAAATTGGCATGATTAAGATCGCATTGCATGTAATTTCCATGCTGCTTATCCATATTAACCTATCTCATTGAGTGTATTGATGTGGTGGTCATTGGGGTCTAGTTACATTTGTTGTAGTACACGCTTAAGGATTTTGATATAATCGTTACAAAATATAGCCAAATTGGGAGGTTGTTGGAATTTTCTATTCCAATAATTAATATGGACTAATATTATAAGACAATTATATGAGCTATTTACCATTAGTGAGTTTTATTTTATGTGATCAAAAGTCTGTTAGACAACTAAATCAAATGATATGAACTTAAATGAGCATATGTCAATGTTGACCCATTAGAAAATAATGGAAATCCTATTAGGTAAACACGTTATAAGAATGCTATGATCCCCAGTATACCGTACCATCACATATAATTTCTCTTCTTCTCATCTGAAGAGTTACAAAGGTCCTCTATTAGGGAATAAAGAGGTCCTGATGAAGGAAGAACCATGAAGTCATCAGTTATCCACGAATTCAGATTTCGTTGCGTTTATTTGATCAATTATTATGGATCTAGGTATTCCTAAAACTCTTCTTAATAATATAACATAATGTGTTTCTAATGATTATTTATATTTTATAAGAATCCTCTAAAATTCCAACAAATATCCCTTACATTTAAAAAGACAGTACACAATTGTGAACTTAAATACCAGAGAAATAAATATTAACAATATGACTTATTTTTTTGGTTGCTACAAGATATTATTCACATAAAAGAACACATAAAATAAAAACAATGTACTACATAATATGTGAATTTGATCCCCCGAGTGTGTAGAGAGAGTTCATAAAAAAAGCATGCAAAATGTTAAAAAGTAGCATAGCAAGATGAAGCGACCTTTCCTTGTGATTTTTGAGTTTTTGCTCCTATAATGAGAGAGAGAGAGAGTTGAAAAACCTTTTTTTTTACATTAATTAAAATGTCTTTTGTACAAATAAAAAAAAAAAACTCAATTTAGTTGTCGAGAGCCTAGAACCATACCTATAGAGGAGAAATAGAGGAATGGAGGTAGATTTTACATTATTACCTATGTTATACCTTTGTTATAAAACCCAACTGCAACAGATTCTTTGTATAAGCAGTGTATATAGTTTGTCATTCTCACTGTAATAAGATTGTGATAGAATGGTGGCAAAATTCTAATTAAGAGAAAAAAGAGCTAAACTTATAGTTGACGTGATATAAATTTTACATTGATAAAGAAAAAATTTGATCATTATTCATAAAAAAAAATTATCTCAATCATGTTACACATAATAAGCTAACGCTGAGGAAATAAAGATTTTTATCCCAAAATATTTGCACGAGTATAAGAGTTCTTATTTCCGTTTTAAAAGCACATTAATTTGAAATTAATTTCCATAATAAAAAATATAATCCTTATCATTAGTTATCAGTTAATTATTTTTATTATAACATGTCTATTCAAAATATTTACTAAATTCAATAATAACACATTTATTCCAAATTTCCAATGTAATAAAAATGTAGATGAATAGTTTACGTAATTTTTATTAAATAAATGTATATATTGATTGATATTATTAAAATATGCATTCAAATTACTATTTAGTAAATTTGATAATCTTAAAAATTAATTTATAATTTGAAAATATTATACAAATTCTTTTATTTATCATTATATATTTTATATTTATTAAAATAATATATAAAGCTTGAAAAGTAATCTTGGTTTTGCCACAAAAAATTGATTTCTATAAATAATAAGCGCGTCTAACTTGTAAATAATATTTTATCTTGCTCGAAAATCAACTGACGTGCATACCTAAATAGACTTTTCAACTTAAGGATCAACAAAAAATTGCAAATTACAATTTTATCCTATAAATAATAAGCGGGAAAATGAAATAGTAAATTACTGTGATAATTAGCCTCAAAATAAGAGGGCAAAGTAAAAAAATTGTAAGGTATAATACATAAGACAAGTTTGATTTCTATGTAACATTGTACTTAAAAAGGGTAAAAAAAAGTTTTAAGTGTTGTTAAGTTTAAAATTAAATATTAATCTTATAACGGATCTAAATAATTAAAACTTATAAAAATAACTCGAATTTTTAAAGACACTAATTACAATAATTATAAATAAATAAATAAATTAAATGACACATGACGTATATAATAAACATTCTTTAGTAAGTTAGACGCGCTTCATTTCATATTCATGCAACTATCTTTTATGAAATTAAATATAGAATAGTCAAAATTATTTGTAATGTCATGTTTTAATTGTAAAATTTACTGTCACACTCGCGATTGGATTAAAAGTGATACTCATGCATCCACTAACAATTTATTTCCTTATTATTAAGATTATCAATATAAATAAAAGTTACAAATTAAAAAACGAAAACATTAACACAAGCGAGAAATTAAATCTGATATTGTTGTAAGAACCTCATATCATATAGGACGCAGCCATGAGCCATGATGATAACAACAATCAGAACACACTTATGCCGAACGGTGATGATTGGTTTAGGGAGATGAACTAGTTGTTTTTCCTTATTGTTGCTTCTAAATTAGTTATACCTTTTGTTTCTTTTTCTTAATATTCATCTATCAGTCGGAAAAGATTTTCATTTGTTATATTTTATTACTCAATATCTTGTATATACTATACTCTTTTTTAATGGAAAGGGCAATCTTATGCATAAACACAATTCCGTTTGTACATATCATATTAAATTAGATGGGCATGACTAATTTAGGACACATACATTATAAGGTATAAGTTACGTATGCACGTCAGTTGATTTTCGAGCAACTATCTTTTTATAAAATTAAAATATAGAACAGCCAAAACTATTTTTAATTTTATGTATCTATGGTAAAATTTGATGTGGATTAAAAGATATAATTGATTATATATTCACACAGCTCTTAACTGTTAAAATAGTAATTCCTATTAGTGGTAGTTATTTCTTTGTTTTAGATACATGAGATATGCAAATTTTTATAAATAAAAGGCGTGTGTGCAATTTCATATCTTTCACAGAATAAACCTATTATTTCTTGTTTTCTCTCTCTTTTTCTTAACAAGTGGTATCAAGAGCCTTAACAATTCTAGGAATCCAAGATCAAGAATGGGTCAAGATGGTGGCAATCTTCTGGCAAATCTACCGATCCTCAATGGTAAGAATTGGCATCGGTGGTATGCACATATAAAGTGATACTTGGGTATCAGGAAGTCCTTGAGATTGTGGAGAAAGAATATTCACCGCTTGCAGAAGATGCTACAAAAGAACACAAGGTGGCATATAATGAGAATAAGAAGAACGACTACAAGGCCCTATGTTTGATTTACCCTAGTGTGGACAATGCCCATTTTGAAAAGATCGTTGGAGCAAAAACCTCATTGGAGACATGGAAGATCTTGGAGAAAGGAAATGAAGGCGCGGAATAGTTGAAAAAGGTGTGTCTTCAAATGATGCACATACAATTTGAATTGATGCAGATGGAGGAAAATGAAAGAGTAGCTGAGTTCTTTAATCGTGTCTTTACTCTGACCAATGCAATGAAGTCATGTGGTGAAAAGGTCACTGATCTCACCATCGTAGAGAAAGTCCTACGTATCTTGAATCCCAAATTTGACCACATTGTGGTGGCCATAAAAAAATCAAGAAATCTGGAGATCCTGAAAGTAGAAGAACTCCAAGGCTCACTCGAAGCCCATGAACAACGGATTCTTGAGCGCTCAGGTGGGAAGGCACCAGATCAAGCACTCCAAGCACAAACATACAAAAAAAGGAGGAGCTTGTGGCTGAGGAGGAGGACATAAAGGAAAGGGTTGTGATAGGGTAGCCAAAGATAATCTAGAGATAAATAATGAAACTCAAGAACATTTTAGAACCGAGCAAGATGTACCTAAATCTTCAAGAAGAGGAGGGTACAAGGGGTATGGAAAGAAAAAAAAGGTTGATCGAAAGACACTTAAGTGTTTCAATTGTTGAAGGATTGGACATTTTTCATCTGAATGTCAATACCCAATCCAGAATCAGAATAATGAAAGACAAGGCAATGAAGCAAATATGGCCAAGGAAGCATATTCAAAAGATGATGTTCTCTTGTTAATGATGAATGATATTAAAGAATTTGGGGGCTCATAAATTTGGTGTTTGGATTCGGGATGCTCCAATCATATGACTAGTCATAGAGAGTGGTTGATCCACTTTAATAAAAGCAGGAATAGCCACATAAGGTTTGCTGACAACATGATTGATTATACAAGCAGAAGGCACTAGAGACATTTTGATTAGGAGAAAGGATGGCAACTAGGCAATGATCAAAGATGTCTTGTATGTTTCAACAATGAAAATCAATCTCATCACCATTGGTCAGTTGATTGAAAAAGGCTTTAGTATGAACTTGCATCAGGGAATCTTGGAGCTATATGAACCCAAGCATAGAAAGGTTCTGAAAACCCCACTCTCAGCCAACAGAACATTCCAAGTCACAATTGGCACTCTGAAATCTCAATGTCTATCAGCTGAGTCTGAGATGAATGATTCTTGGATCTGACATATGAGGTATGGGCATCTTAACTTCAAAGATTTAAGTATGCTGCATACTAAGAACCTAGTCAATGGTCTCCCTCAAATTAAGAATCCATAAGGTGTATGTGAGAGATGTCTTGTTAGCAAACAACCTAGATCAGCATTTGGGTCTTATGTCCCTAGTAGAGCAAGTGATTTGTTGAGTATTATTTACTCAGATTTATGTGGCCCCTTTGAAGTTTGTTCTCTAGGTGGGAACAAGTATTTTGTCTCATTTCTAGATTAATTCAGCAAGAAGTTATGGACCTATCCACTTAAAGATAAGAATGAAGTATTTGATACCTTTAAGGTGTTCAAGATACTAGTGGAGAAACAGTCAGGGAAAAGTTTGAAGATCCTAAGAACAGATGGTGGAGGGGAGTTCACTTCTGGAGAATTCGAGAACTTCTGTAGAGATAATGGCATAATCCATGAGATCACAACTCCATATACACCTCAGCATAATGGTATTGCAGAAAGAAGAAATAAAACCATTATGAATATGGTTAGAAGCATGATAAAGGCACAAATCTTCCACTGAGTTTATGGGTTGAAGCAGTGGAGACAGCTAACTATATACTAAATCGATGTCCAACTCAGAACTCAGTTTCACTAGTACCAGAGCAGGTTTGGTCAGGTAGAAAACCATCAGTTCAACATCTCAGGGTCTTTGGAACCTTATGCTACACTCATGTTCCAGATCAGAAAAGAAGAAAGCTAGATGATAAGAGTGAAGCCATGATTTTTAATGGCTATCACCCTACTGGTTCATACAAACTCTATAATCCCAAGAAAAAGAAAGTAATCTACAATAGAGATGTACAATTTGATGAGTTAAAATAATGGAAAGATAGAGACAACCAGAAAGAGCAAGCAACTATCAGCGTGCAGGTGCCTATGGAGAATTCAGTTAGACATCAAGATGAATCTATACCACATGGAGAAGGTAATGCTGAACAAATCACAGAACAAATAAGATCAGGAAGAATGATGAGCATGCCTGTAAGACTCAGAGATTACCACATGTTTCCTGACAGTGCAATCATAGATGAGGGTGAGTTTGTGAATATAGCCTTGATGACTGCTACAAAACCAGTAAAATTTCAGGATGTCGTTAAAGAGAAAGTGTGATCAGATGCCATGAATGAAGAAATAAGAGCCATATAAAGGAATAAAACCTAGGAGTTAGTCACTTTACCAATTGGGAAGACTCCTATAGCAGTCAAGTGGGTTTATAAAACCAAACTAAAGCCTGATGGCAGCATAGCCAAGCACAAAGCTAGGCTAGTAGTTAACGAGTTCATGCAAAAGAAAGGAGAGGATTACTCAGAAATATTTGCACCAATGGCTAGATTTGAGACTGTAAGGTTACTAGTAAGCTTGACCTGTTGGAAGAATTGGAAAATTTGGTAGATGTCAAATCTGCATTTCTTAATGGCCCTTTAGATGAAGAAGTTTATATCCAGCAACCCCCTGTATATGAAGTCATAGGCAGTGAAGACAAGGTGTTCAGACTTAGAAAGACTCTGTATGGACTGAAACAAGTTCCAAGGGCCTGGAATAAAAGAATAGACTCATTTCTAAATTATGAAGACTTTAAGAAATGTACTTTAGAGCATGGTATCTATGTGAAGGCAACTAAGAATGGTGGAGTCCTGTTAATATGCCTCTATGTGGATGATTTGCTGATTACAAGGAGTAATCCAGTTGAGATAGAAAAGTTGAAAGGCAATCCCAAATCTGAATTCGAGATGTTAGATTTAGGCTTGCTATCATACTTCCTTGGTATTGAGTTTGCTAAAACTAAGGATGGAATAGTGATGCACCAAAAAAAGTACATTAAAGAAGTATTGAAGAGGTTTAGCATGGATCAATGTAATAAGGTAGATACTCCAATGGAAGGGAATCTAAAATTGGATACAGGCGATCATGAAGCTTCAGTAGATGCCATATTGTTCAGGCAACTCGTGGGATGCTTGAGATTTGTCTGCCACAGTAGACCAGAAATCTCATATGGAGTTGGTCTTGTCAACAACTTCATGAGTAATCCAAAACAATCTCATTTGGCAGCAGCAAAAAGAATCTTGAGATATCTCAAAGGAACACTTGATTATGGCATATTGTTTCCTCATTAGAAAGAAAAAGGTGAGTTATACCTTGTAGCTTATTCTGACTCAGACTGGTGTGGGGATAAAGTGGAGAGAAAATCTACTTCTGGTTATGTGTTTCTACTTTGTGGTGCCCCAATTTCCTGGATTTCTAAAAGCAATCTGTAGATGCTTTGTCTACCTATGAAGCTGAGTACATTTCAGCTTGTAGTGTTGCATGTCAAGCACTGTGGATTCTGTCTCTTATTTCTGAATTAAATTTGAAGACTGATGACTTTGTGGAGCTGCAAGTGGACAATAAGTCTACTATTGACTTAGCAAGGAATCTTGTGTCCCATGGCCATAGCAAGCACATTGAAACTAAGTTTCATTTCATAAGGGATCAAGTTAACAAAGGGAGGATAAGGTTGAAACATTGTGGGACAAATTTGCAACTTGTTGATATTATGGCAAAGGCGTTGAAGGCTGATATATTCAAGTTGCTGAGAAATATGCTGGGTGTAGTGCATGCATATTTTATGTAATGTTGTTGTTTGTATAGGAATTAAAGGGGAGTGTTAGAATAGTAATTCCTATTAGTGGTAGTTATTTCTTTGTTTTAGACATATGGGATATGCAGATTTTCTATTATAAATAAAAGGCTTGTGAACATGCGTGCAATTTCATACCTTTCATAGAATAAACTTATTATTTCTTACTTTCTCTCTCTTTTCCTCAACATTGACTTCCTGTATTCATTGTAAGACTTCATTTATATAATTTCCCTTTTCACGTGAAAATTATTTTCTAATTTGAATATGTTGTCATTTGTTTATGAAATTCGATCAAAGGCTTTGTCTACTAGCTTATTTTATTTGGAGGGAGGAAATCTTTTATTTACATTCGCTTAAATTACACTTTTGGTCTCCATTGTAAATCTATAATTTTAGTTTCTAGATACTAATTGTGTCAATGAAGTCTTTTAGGTATCATTTTCATTCTCGGCCTCTCTTTGTATAGAGGTAAATTGACACAATTACAATACCTTAGAAGATTTAATTTGCATAATTCAAATTCAAGAAACAAAAATTTTATATTTGCAATTGAATAAAATTGAAACATATATGACTAAAATTGCATAATAATGAGGACAAAAAGTGTAATTAAATCTATTATTTTTTTATTTAAGTCAACTTTTTTTGGCATTTCTTAATTGTTAAGAGGAATTTTTCGAGGTGGAGAATAACATTATCAAACTTAACTACTTGATAAGATGGATGAGATGATGCTAATGGGGCAACGCCCTTCAAGTTCAATCCGACCAGCGTCCCACTCTTCAATTAATGCATTGCCAACTATAAGGGTCACACGAGCACACCTTGATTCCCATTATTCATAATGTCCAATTTGTAAACAAAGATTTAAGCTAGGTCAATGCAAAATAACCACTATGCCATGTAAGCATTTTTTTCTGCCCAAAATGTATAACTACTTGGTTAAGTCATCATAACCCGTGTCCTGTTTGTCGAGTAGGGCTACCATAATCTTTAAGGATATTCTGGAGAGAATTAATAATGACACTAGTGGAAGGAGAAAATTAAACCACTACCATTTTTGTGGTCATTTTGTTTAGTTCTACTAATTCTACAAGTAGTATTTAGTGTGCGTTTGGTCTGATTTTTTTTTCATTTAGAAGTTATTTAGTGATTTTTTTAGTTTAGAAGCTACCTTTAGGTTAAAAGTTGTTTGGTAAGTTTTTTTTTATAGAACGAAAAAGTATGTTCATATAGCATGGTTTTTTGTTTGACAAAGAGAATATTGTACTTTGCTTTATTTAAATACTATTTTGACTAGGGGAAAGATAGGTATTGCCTTGTTGACATTTTTCACTTTTTTAATTAGTGTTAACTTCTCATTATACATTGATGTGAATGTTTTTAATTTATTTTTTGCTCAATGCCTGTTTACTAGCTTGTCTGCATTTTTATTAAATTTTAAATAAATGAGTAATTTTTATTATTTGAATTTATTTACAAAGCATATTTAAAATTTAAAAATATAGTAAAATTTGACTGCAAGTTATTAATTATAATATGCTATTTCTAAATATTGTCAATATACA
Source organism: Glycine soja (assembly GCF_004193775.1). Taxonomy (NCBI): domain Eukaryota; kingdom Viridiplantae; phylum Streptophyta; class Magnoliopsida; order Fabales; family Fabaceae; genus Glycine; species Glycine soja. The sequence continues at coordinate 8,698,575 of NC_041021.1, read as the reverse complement.
TAATAGCTTACATTTTTTTTTAATATACTGAAACGAAAAAGAGAAGAAAGGGAATGAGTGGTTTATATATAAAAATATAAGGAGAGGTAGTGTGCAGTTTAAGAGTTTTTTTTATATGCAAATTGTATATATTAATAAAGCGCAATTAGTTGCGCTGATAAGTACATCAATGGAAGCATTAACTTCCAGCACTAACAGGATACTAGACAAGTTTTAGTCCAAATTCATGATGCAGCATCTTTCTATATCTCACCACAAAGGTGCAAAAGGACATTTGGTTCTTGCACTTTTATTATTGAACTACGTGCTTTCCATTGTATTATGGAAAATTCATTCAGAAATATAAATTTATATTCTCCACACTAAAAACCCTTATTTGGCTGAATGTGCAAATTTCATATAACTTTCATCAAGATTTTAAATATCTGTCCCAGCGTTGTAATTTCGTTACTTTTGTTAATATCATGATAAATTACAGACAAATACAATTGATACAATCTTAATTAGGATCCGTTACAATCACAAACACTTAAAAACTTCGTTACTTTTGTTAATATCATGATAAATTCACTACTACAATTTTTAGATTTAACATCGCACGGTTAACATCGGTTATTCACAAAACCGATGTTAACAAAAGCGCGGGGACATTTTTATAAATAATTAGACATAGTTAACATCGGTTTCGGAAAAATCGATGTTAAGTACTATATATTAACATCGGTTATTTAAATAACCGATGTTACTATGGAGTAGTTAACATCGGTTTTGGAAAAACCGATGTTGGTGTGTCGTTGTTAACATCGGTTTGGTAAAAATCGATGTTATGGAGTTGATTTTAACATCGGTTTTCTTAAAATTGATGTTACCTAGTTGTTTTTAACATCGGTTATTTTTAAAAAACCGATGTTGTTGTCATTATATATTAAAAATCTGATTCTGCAGAACCCGCGCGCTCGAACCCTATCGTTCTTCTTCTTTCTCCTTCTGCCCTAAGTTTGTCTTTGTCGCAAACTGGCCTGCACTTCTGTGACTGCAACCACATTGTGGAGTTCGTGTGTGTGAAGTTCGTCTCTGCCACTTATCGATTGAGGTACGTCCTTTCGTTTTAACATTAGGCGTTCCTCGTTTTAACATTTGCTCGCTTTCACAGGTCGAAGAAATCTAGGAAAGGAAAGAGTTTCGGAAAGGGTGGGAATCGATTTTGGAAGTGCATTATGATTCGCCTTAAGACTCCCAGGGCGTTCTTCTTATTTCTCCTTCTGTCCTAAGTTCGTCTTTGTCACAAACTGGGTTGCGCTTCCGTGATTGCAACCACATTGTGGAGTTGGTCTTTGTGGAGTTCGTGTCTGCCACATATCGATTGAGGTACGTCCTTACGTTTTAACATTAGGCGTTCCTCGTTTTAACATTTTCTCACTTTCGTAGGTCAAAGAAAACTACGAAAGGAAAGGGGGGGAAGCGATTTTGGAAGTCCATTGTGGTTGGCTTTAAGCCTCCCAGGGAAGCCATCGAAGGTATGTCTCTGTTGTCAAGTTATGTCTAAATATGAAAAAAATATAATGCTTGAAATGGAGTATGGGTGTGAGATGCTAAAGTATATTGATTGCTTGCTCTTGTACTATTTGCATTGTGGGGATATAGTGCTGGATTTGTTATGGGAAATTCTTTGATAAACCTAAAACTCTATATGTCATCTTAAAACCTAAAACCTAATGTTGTGATTCTGCTGTGAGGATATGATAAATAGCCTGGGGTACCTTTCTGCTAGTGATTCCTGCTGATTAATCCACTTGTGTTTCCAGAATCTAATTTTCTCTCCATCTCCCACCTTCCACCTCATGTTATTTTGAATAACCATTCCCATTGTGATTGATTAAAAGCGTGTTTTAGATCCCTCCACTAAACAGATTGCTTTGCTGAGTTTCCTGTTTCTTCAAGGTTCCTCCATCCACCATATTTCGATTTCAGAACTCTGGTCCACAGCTCACCATTTTCTTGCATTAATTGCCACTTCCATTTTCCAAGTAGTGCGAGGTTGAATGTTTCAATATCCTTGATGCCCAAGCCAGCCTTTTCTTTTGGTAAGCATACCGATTTCCATTAAATCCATGCAATCCTTTTGTGAATTGCCTTCCTTCATAAAAAACTTCGCTGCAGCTTTAAAAATTGCCTTCTGAATTTCTTTGTCCATGAAAGGTGCCAGAAGCTCGTTATTCTGCTGTAGATTAACAGTTTGAAACCTGATTCCATCAATCTTGGGTCGCTGACCAATTGGTTCTTGGAACCTATGAAAGAAAAAGGATTTCACCTCTTCCTTCACCTTGTGTGGGTCGTCAGTCCATGAACCATCAATGAATACACCCCTGATAGAATTTCTATTTTGGTTAGCATTCATCAATAGGTGGAAAAAACCTGTGTTACAATCGCCTTCTTTTAACCATCTTTATCTGGATTTCTGCCTAAGTAAGGATTGATGGGCTTGGGCAGCAACCCAAAGAGAATCATGTAACTGCTTCCTCTCCAATTTTTCTTGCTTTGTTAACTGTCTATGCATTGAGTTCTCCTCCAGTTTATTTAAATCTGATTCCAGCTTTGTGACCTTTTTGAATGTATCTCAACAAACTTCTTCTTCCTCTATCATGAAGAATTCTTCTTCTTCTTCTTCCACTAAGAGGAAGTGTGCTTTTGCTAGAAAGTGTGCTAGGCTGGTCAAAGAGCAAAGGGCTCGTTTCTACATCATGAGGCACTGTGTCATTATGCTCATATGCTGGCATGAGTACAATGATTCATGAAACACAACAAAAAAGATCTACCAAGTTAAAAAAAAGTTGTATTTTTTTTTCTTAAGTCCCTCTTTGTTCACTTTGTATGAGATCCTTCCTGTTGGGCATGAGGTTTTTCTTGGAGTCAACAAGTGTACATAGAAAATTTTCTTCTTTTTTTTTAATTTGTCTTCTGTTGTGGGCTAGAATTATTGAATCATGGTTTTTTGTTAGGTTGGGGTTTGAACTTCCATTGAAGGGAGCTCATCTTCATGGTTCAAGTGGTGTTTTTAAGTTTAATTTCCTGTGTACCTGAGAATAGGGCAAATATGTGGTACATTAGAATTGATATCTTCTCCCCCCTGTTCATTGTGAAATAGATATCTTCTCCAGGAGAATTTCCACTCCCAACCAGATTCTCCAAAGATCCCCATGCTTGCCACTGTTTTTAATTTTTGGGATGATATTTGATATAATTTTGGGTATTTGTCTTTAAGAGTAATTCCATCTCCCACCCAAGAGTCTTCCCAAAATAGGATTTGATCACCACTGCCCAGTTTCCAGCGAAATTGGTTATTGACAGTAACCATGTTGCTGTGATGAATAATAGATCTTAAGTCAGACCACCAAGAGGAAAAAATCTGCTTAGAAGGACCCTCTTCCAAGCCTCTCCAACCCCTATACTTTGAGGTGAGTATTTTGCTCCATAGATGATCTTGTTGTTGGAACATCAACCATTTCCACTTCATAAGATGAGCTCTATTAAAAGCCATCCAGATTGGGCTGGTAAAGACTTTGTCTCTATCAGAAGTTATAGACTTTGGAATACCATGCAATTTTCATAATCTGGTGTAATCACTCTTTATAGGAATGAAATGGGCAAATTTTGTAAGTCTGTCAACGACAACCAAGATGGTGTTGAACCCATGAGAAGCATGTAAACCGGTTATGAAGTCCATAGCAATATCTTCTCACACTTGTGATGGAATGGCTAGTGGTTGCAATAATCCTGCAGGTAGAGAAGTTGCTATTTTAGCTCTTTGACAAATGTCACAACTCTGCACAAAGCTGTTTACATCCTTCTTCAATGATGTCCAGTAGAATTGGCTTGCAATTCTAGTTGTAGTTCTTTTTATCCCAGCATGCCCCCTATGGGAGAGTTATGAAATTCTTTCAGCAACATTTGAATCAATTCTTTTTCCTCAGGAATTACTACCCGATTCTTCCAATACAACAAATTACCCTTGATTGTGTAATTTGTCTGTGATTCTGGTTGTTGTTTACACAACTGTATCAGTTCCTGCAATGCAACATTCTTTATAGTGGCTTGTTCAATCTTCGGCATTATACTAGCTTGAGGTTCAGACCAAGACAGCATCATCATTCATGACAAAGAATCAGCAACTAGATTCTCCTTTCTGGCCTTGTATTCAATCACACAATCATATCCCAAAAACCTGTGTAACCACTCCTGTTGTTCAGGTGTCTGTAGGGGTTGTTCCATCAATGATCTCAAGCTTTTTTGATCAGTTTTGATAATAAATTTGTGTCCCAACAAGTAGTGTCTGAACTTAGCTATAGCTTCAACAATTGCTAACATCTCTCTAAATTAGTCAGATTTCTTTTGCACTCTAGGTGCAAGTTTCTTGGAAAAAAATGCTATTGGATGGTCATTCTGATGTAATACTGCTCCAATACCAGTGTCGGAAGCATTAGTTTCCAGAATGAAGGGCAGCTGGAAATTAGGAAGAGCTAACACTGGAGCTGAAGTCATGACTTTCTGCAATTGAACAAATGTTGTCTCTGCCTTTGGTGTCCACTTGAATGCTTCTTTTTTAAGTAAATCTGTCAATGGTGCAGCAAGCTTTGCATATCCTTTGATAAACCTTCGATAGTAACCAGTGAGGCCTAAGAAACCTCTTAGCTGCTTGATATTGAGTGGTGTAGGCCACTCTAGAACTGCCTGCACCTTAGTAGCATCCATAGCAACTCCTTCACCTGAAACTATATGTCCCAAGTACTCTATCTCCAATACACCAAAAGAGCATTTAGACAACTTAGCAAACAAAACATTTTCTTTCAATACTTTGAATACAACCTCTAGATGGCATAAGTGTTCATGCCATGTGGAACTATATACCAATATATCATCAAAAAACACTTACGCATATTTCCTTAAAGCATGTTGGAAAATATGGTTCATCAAACACTGAAAAGAAGTCGGAGCATTGGTTAAACCAAATGGCATTATTGGGCAAAATTTTGACTATGATAGGCAAAATTGCCTTATTGGCCAGAATTTGTTTATTGTTGTAGTGAAATTTTCTTTTTCTGCTGGTTTAAGTTGATTATGGATGTTGTATTTTAATTGAAATGTAGATAATAGGCTTTAAAAGGGTTTAAATACACTGTGGATAATTTCTGTATGCTTTTTTTTAGGCTTATCATTTACTATTGCTAATTGGCGTTGTTGTGGAAGCTCTTTGATTATAGCAACTCCAGGTATGTTTGTATGGTCTACTATCTTTATATGTATTATGATAGACTACTGTTTTGACATTTTTCGTAGCATTTATATACACATATACTGCTATATTTGTTTGGTAGATAAATTGTTGTATTTGTTTGACTAACTTATCTAAGATCAATTCAGTATTTGTCAATAGTACTTGTCCCCTAAAGCTATCTTTGAAATCCAGCTTGTGCTGTTGACACACACACACACACAACCAGACACTCAAAGACACACACACAGCCACAGACACACAAACACACACACACAGACAGCCACCCACACACACACACACCGACATAGACACACACAACCACACACACACACACACACACACACACACACACACACACACACACACACACACACACACACACACACACACACACACACACACACACACACACACACACACACACACACACACACACACACACACACACACAAACACACACACAACCACACACACAGAGAAACACACCCACATCCACATACACACACAACCACACACACAGAAACACACACACACACACCCACACCCACATACACACACGCACAGCCACACACACCCACACCCACACCCACATACACACACACACAAATAGCCATACACACACACACAGACACCATCAACATTTTCCTATAATTTTCAATAAATTTCCATCTTTCAATTTGTTGATCAGTGCCCTTAAGTGGTATATGTTATACATGTTTTTTTTTATCAGCAAAGATAAGTATATATATATAGATAATTGAGTACCAGAGGTACTGAAATACAATTTTTGTTGCCCAAGCTAGTGGTTCGAGATTAGACTGAATGGAGTCTAAAAAGGAACCACAGCCAGCCCATAGACCATATTAATGGAGTCAAAAAGCTGCAGTGAAAATTTAAAAAAAAAACAGAAAACCTTATGTCAAACCTTATTAATTTGAACTTGTGCTTGTACATAAGTTCAATTAATTTAATTTTAAAAGCTGCAGTGCTTATTTTTCCACCCACATACTGCAGATGCTACAGAATTTCTGCCTTAAATAAGTTGCAGTGCTTATTTTTGTAAACGCTGCAGTGCTTGTACATAACTTCAATTAATTTGAATCTGCTCTGCAAATGCTGCAGAATTTCTACCTTAACCAAATTAGGATTTTCCACCCAGAAACCATCAATTTCTGCCTTTCTGGAAATTGGTCTTTCAGGGGAATCCCATCCTCAACCCAAGCATCTTCCGAGACAGGATTTGGTTAGCCCTACCCATCTTCCACCTGTTCAGCCTATCCTGAAATTTGCTAATTATAGGATCCCACACCACCTTTCTTTTGGGATTGACACCAATCGGAATACCTAAATAGCAGAAAGGAAATTGGAGCAAAGCACAATTGAGGTAGTTTGCAACATGAAGACACCACTCCTCAGATTGACCAACAACTCCAAATTTGCTCTTAGCAAAATTAGTTCTCAATCCAGAAACCAGCTCAAAACTCCTGAGAGTAACCTTCACAGTTTTGACATTTGCCATAGATGAACACAAACACACACACACATAGAGACAAACACACGCAGACACAAACACAAACACACACACACACACATACAGAGTCACACACACATAAAGAGACAGACAAGCACATAAACACACTGAGCCACAGACACACACAAAGACACACAGACTGAGTCATAGACACACACATACACAAACACACTCACACACATAGACAGACACACATATACACACACACATAGACAGACACACACACACACACATAAAGAGACAAACAGACACACACACACACACATAAAGATACAAACACACGCAGACACAAACACAAACACACACACACACACACACACATAAAGATACACACACACACACACAGAATCACGCACACATAAAGACACAGACAAAGACACAAACACACTGAGCCACAGACACACACAGAGACCCACACACAAAGACACACACACTGAGTCATAAACACACACATACACAAACACACTCACACACATGGACAGACACACACACACATAAAGAGACAAACACACACACACACACACACAAATAAAGAGACAACCACAAACACACACACAGATAAAGAGACAAACACACACACACACAGTCACACACACATAAAGAGACAGACAAACACACAAACACACTAAGCCACAAACACACACACAAAGACACACACACACTGAGTCACAGACACACACATACACAAACACACTCACACACATAGACAGACAGACACACACACACACACACAAAGAGACAAACACAAAACACACACACACACACACAACTGTTGATGTCCTTGTATGTTCTTGTACATCATGAATGTTCTTGTATGTCATGAATGTTGTTATACGTGCTGAATGTAATTTGCTATATAAATAACTGTTGTTCATGCTGAGTGAACCGTAGATTCCCGTTTGAGACTGAATGCAATGATTCTTGCGGATAGTTTGCATTAGTCGTTGTATTTAGTCTTGAATTGTCCGTTTGGACAGTTTGGGGAGACTTGTATTTTTATGTTAGACTCATTCGGTCAGGTTATTATTATTTTGATTAATTTGATGAAATTTCGGTTGAATGCATTTCAAGTTGTTCTCTGAGTGCATACTTGATTATCGTGAAATTCGTTTCACCGATGTCATGTCGTGTACTTGGAGACCAATGCGAAATGCTGCCGAAATTTACTCAAATTGTTCAAAATAATGCTAACCATGACGTTTGAGGCTAACATAAAAGACAGTCTTCCTAAATGGGATAGGGCCACACCTATAAATAAAAAAGTGAGATTTGCATGCATGGATTTGCTTAGATGGATCGAAGTTGGATCAATCAAAGTCGCATGAGCCCAGAATATGAGGATGGCATCGAGCAATTTTTGCAATTTTCTTTAGAAAGAGGTCGACCGAATGAAGAAGGAAAATATTATTGTCCTTGCATCAACTGTTTGAATGGAAGACGACAACTACTTGACGACATACGGGACCATCTATTGTGTGATGGGATGAAGAAGAATTACACGACGTGGATATGGCATGGTGAAGAGACTGACATGCATACTGGGTCCCAATCTGAACCGTTTGATGTAGAAATGGGAGATCGCTTGGAAGACATGATTCGTGACCTTGGACAAGAGTGTTTTCAACAAGCACACGCCCCTGTGTATGAAGGATTGCAGAGTGATTCAAAGAAGCCTTTGTATACAGGGTGCAAGAATTCCTTAACCCTGTTGTCTGTGGTGTTAAGTCTGGTTAATGTGAAGGCCAGGTATGGGTGGAGTGACAAAAGTTTCACCTCACTGCTTGAGGTAGTGCACAATCTGCTTCCAGAGGACAACACGCTGCCTAAAAGTTACTATAAGGCGAAGAAGATATTGTGTCCCATGGGTATGGAGTATCAGAAGATTCATGCTTGCCCCAATGATTGCATACTCTACAGGCAAGAATTCCAAGAAATGTCCAAATGCCCTGTCTGTGGGACTTCACAGTACAAAGTGAAGGATGAAGAGGAAAGCAATTCTGATTAAAACTCCAACAAGGGCCCCCCAGCGAAGGTTTTGTGGTATCTTCCAATCATTCCAAGGTTTAAGCGTCTGTTTGCTAACGAGGACGACGCAAAAGACCTTACATGGCATGCAAATGGAAGGATTTCTGATGGAATGGTCCGTCATCCGGCTGATTGCTCCTAGTGGAAGAAGATTGATGGTTTGTATCCGGATTTCGGGAATGAGCCAAGAAATCTTAGACTTGGACTAGCCAGTGATGGAATGAATCCATATGGCACCTTAAGCACTCAACATAGTTCATGGCCAGTTCTGCTAGTAATTTACAATTTGCCTCCTTGGTTGTGCATGAAGCGAAAATACATGATGTTGTCTATGATGATATCGGGCCCAAGACAGCCAGGAAATGACATTGATGTTTATCTAAGTCCGTTGGTTGAAGATCTGAGAAAGTTGTGGGACAAGGGGGTTGTAGTGTTTGATGCGTTTCACAAGGAGACGTTTGAAATGCGTGCAATGCTTTTTTGTACCATTAATGACTTCCCAGCATATGGGAATCTCAGCGGTTACAGTGTTAAGGGTCATCATGCATGCCCCATCTGTGAAGAAAATACAAGTTACACACAACTGAAACATGGGAGAAAAACAGTCTACAGTAGGCATCGCCGCTTTCTAACACCCAATCATCCTTACAGACGACTGAGAAAAGCTTTTAATGGAAGTCAAGAGCATGATATTGCGCCGATACCGTTCACTGGTGAGCAGGTATATCAGCGGGTTCAACACCTGAACACTGTATTTGGGAAGACCCAAAAGAAGGATAAAAGTCAGAGTTGCATATGGAAGAAGAGGTCCATTTTCTTTGATCTTCCGTACTGGTGTGATCTTGACGTTAGATATTGTATTGATGTTATGCATGTGGAGAAAAATGTTTGTGACAGTGTGATTGGGACGCTCCTTAACATTCAAGGCAAGACGAAGGATGGCTTGAATACCCGTCAAGATCTAGCTGATATGGGTATAAGAGCACAGTTGCATCCAAGGTCCGATGGGAAGAAAATTTACTTGCCCCCAGCCTGCCATACTTTGTCCAAGAAGGAGAAGATAAGTTTTTGTCAGTGTCTTCGTCGGGTGAAGGTTCCACAAGGATACTCTTCAAATATTAAGAGTCTTGTGCAGTTGAAGAAGCTTAAGCTTGTAGGGTTAAAGTCTCACAATTGTCACGTGCTCATGCAACAATTGTTAGCCGTGGCTATACGAGACATCTTGCCAAACAAAGTCAGGTTCACGATAACTCGCATGTGATTTTTCTTCCATGCTATATGTAGCAAAGTGATTGATCCAGTAATGTTTGATGAGTTGGAAAATGAGGCCACAATTATACTCTGCCAATTGGAGATGTATTTTCCCCATGCTTTCTTTGACATCATGATTCACTTGATTGCGCATCTGGTCAGAGAAATCAAATGTTGTGGTCCTGTTTATCTACGGTGGATGTACCCGGTTGAGCGATACATGAAGATCTTAAAAGGGTATACAAAGAATCTATATCGTCTGGAAGCATCTATTGTTGAGAGGTACATTGCAGAAGAAGCCATTGAATTTTGTTCAGAATACTTAGAGAAGGCTAAAGCTGTTGGGCTTCCTGAGTGTCGGCATGATGACAGAGTGGGTGGTAAGGGTTCAAGAGGACTGCAGGTGATCACTCCAAGTGTAGAAGATTTGTTACAAGCTCACTTGTATGTCTTGAACAACAGTAATGAAGTTTTGCCATACATAGTTAAGCACGAAGCTTTAGTCAAACAGAATAATCCGAAAATGTCAAAGAATTGGGCGTTGAAAAAGCTTAACAAAACTTTCTGTGATTGGTTTAAAGATACAATCTTTGCAGATGAGAATGCTTCAGAAACATTAAGAAAACTAGCAGATGGGCCTAAAAGAAATGTTATAACCTGGCAAGGATACGACATAAACAGGTATTCATTTTACACAAAAGCACAAGATGACAAAAGTACAATGCAGAACAGCGGGGTCACCCTAAGGGCTGAATCTCAACACTTTGCAAGTGTCAATGATGCCAATCCCTGTGTAGCTTCCATCCCTTACTTTGGGTTCATTGATGAAATTTGGGAGCTTAATTATGTGAAATTTACAATATGTGTTTTCAAATATAAATGGGTTGACAGCAACACCGGTGTGCGCACCGATGATATAGGATTTACCCTGGTAGATCTAAAGAAACTTGGTTACCACAATGACCCTTTCATCATGGCAGAACAAGCTAGACAAGTATTTTACGTGCAAGACCCTTGTGATGAAAGGTGGTGCGTGGTTCTGCAGGGCAAAACAGTTGGTGTTAATGTAGAAGATGATGATTCATACATGGACACCTATGTTAGTCCTTTGACCGCTCAAATCACTGGTAACGTTGTCGGAGAAGAAGAAGCTGACGACGTTCATGTAAATTGAAATGATCATAATGAAGGAGAATTGATTAACATCGGCTAATGTAATTTTCTGCAGAGACAGAGGTCACCAAACCTAGTAAGTGACAACTACATTTTTCTCTTATTGAGGCATCGGTTTTTTGTTTCAATTTGCCTCCTTAGGACTTCATCCAGCTCATGTTTGTCGCCAGTTTCATCATCCACCACCATTTTCTTCTCTGGCTTCTCACGTTCATTGTTGTTAAACCCATATTTATGCTTTCTTCCCTTCATGTCTTGTTTTATCACAACTTTAGTTGAATCTCCCATCTTCAGCATAGTTGAAACTCCTGTCTCATTGTCCAATGCCACACTTTGATGGCCTATATCTCTTTTCTTCGTATGTTCTAGTGCTTCAGCTTCAGAATGCATAAAGCAATCAAAATTTCCGAGTGATCACCAAAGGCTTCTGCATCAGCATTGACACTCTCCACCCTCTTTGGTTTATGCTTCTGTGTTTTCTTCCGTGCCTCCTCATTATAAATCTCAGCTTTATTCGAGGTTGCACTAGAACGATCACCACCAATCTGTGCTTCTTCCTCGTCTATCAGGTCAATATCTTTCCTTTCAACTTTTGTTTTGTAAATTACAGTGTAGTTTTCAAAAGCAAATGTGAAAGGAAAGATATTGAGCTGGTAGAGGAGGAACAGGCACAGATTGGTGCTGATTCTTCTAGTGGGACCTCCAATAAATCTGAGAATTATAAGGAGGAAGCATGGAAGAAAACACAGAAGCATAAACCAAAGAGGGTGGATAGTGTCAACGCTGATGCATAAGCCTTTGGTGATGACTCGAAAATTCCGATTGCTCTATGCATTGTGAAGCTGAAGCAGTAGAACATACGAACAAAAGAGATACAGGCCATCAAAATGTGGCATTGGACAATAAGACAGGAGATTCAACTATGCTGAAGATGGGAGATTCAGTTAAAGTTGTGATCAAACAAGACATGAAGGGAAGAAGGCATAAATATGGGTTTAACAACAATGAACGTGAGAAGGCACAGAAGAAAAGGGTGGTGGATGATGAAACTGCCGACAAACATCGGCTGGATGAAGTCCTATGAAGATCCTCCTCATTCTCAAAGAGGGGAACGAGCAACAATTTGAAGGTTGTATATTCAGGAACTAAAGAATTCAAAATAGCTAGTAATAAGAGGGATTTGTTTTTGGGATTTTCTGAGCACCAAGAGCAGCTATACAAGAAGTTTGCACTTGAGGAGGGAAGGATATTTGCAGCTAATGAACAAGTTTCTTAACTATTTGTCCTTAAGATTTTATTGTTTCTTTTTGCTAATATGTAAATATAAATGGTATAAGGGTATGGCGTAAAAACATGGTCTATATTTACTTCTAAGATTGTTAGGGGTAAAAATGACCATGTCCCTATGGCATAACCTTATATTATTTATATTTACATATAAGAAAAAAAAACAGTAAAAGGACAAATAGTTAAGAAACTTGTTCATTAGCTGCAAATATCCTTCCCTCCTCAAGTGCAAGCTTCTTGAGTAGCCGCTCTTGGTGCTCAGAAAATCCCAAAAACAAATCCCTCTTATTAATAGCTATTTTGAATTCTTTAGTTCCTGAATGTACAACCTTCAAATTGTTGCTCGTTCCCCTCTTTCTTTTCTGCAAAAAAGAAAATCAAATGCTGTCAAAACATGGATGAAGTCCTAAGAAAATCAATATCAAAGAAAACATGGATGAAATCACAATTAAAAAGCACAACTACCTATCTTTCAGAGTCCTTTGGTTAATTTGTCTTGTCTCCTTATGTGGTGGGGTTTTGTTTAATAATCTTATACTTTTGCCTTCCAAAAAAAAACTTATCACTAATCCTCTTTTCATTAATCCAATTTTTTATGTTATTGTATAAAAGATCATGGGTTCTCCACCTGCCTCCACTACTCCTCCTCCTCCTCCTCCTCCTCCTCCTCCTTCTCCTTCTTCTCCTCCTCCTCCTCCTCCTACTTCGGACGCATCGGCTTCGACGTCTGCCGTGAAGCGGACACGCAAAGCCTCACGCCTACGATCGTTGTCCACTAGACCACCTGGTGTTGAGAGACCAGTGGTGCATGTTGATCCTGCTACAGGGAAGGCCGACGGTCCCCACAAGAAGAAATTAAGAACATATTTGGGGATTGTGGCACGTGATAAGGTGGACATCACCTACGAGAACTGGAAGGAGGTCCCTACTACTCAGAAGGACCTGATTTGGGAGGATATTCAGGTATTTCTCTTTTCTTATTTGATTGTGTGTAATTAATAGCCAAAAAATTTCATTATTGTAACAAATAAACTTTGTTTCATGTTGTCAGGCGGAATTTGATTTCCCAGAGGCTTCTAACAGTAGGACGAAAAGGAAGTTACTACAGACCGTGGGGGAGAGATGAAGGCAGTTTAAATCAGACCTCACGAGGAAATGGGCCCTTGCAGCCGATCAGGATGGTGTCGAGGACACTGTCTGTGACAAATACGGGATCAGCAAGGAAAAGTGGGCCCAGTTTTGCCAGACTCGCAGAGACCCTTCTTGGGAGGTATGTTCCTTTGCCATTTAAGTTGTTTTTCATATTAAACATGATGTTGTTATACTTCATTCTACCCATTTCAAACATTATTGTTTAATTTTTTCAGGATGTGCGCATGAAGGCACAGGCCATCCAGAAGCAGAATACTACCTCCACATTTTGTCTCGTGGGGGTTATGATTATTTGGAGCAGAAGCTCCTGGCTGAGAAGACCAAGAAGAAGATGCAGGAAGCTGCACAATTAGGAAGCGTTGATGGCGTCATCGACCCTCCATCCCGGTCAGACGCCACGTTAAGTGGAAGATGGCCCGCACGAAGAAGACAGGGGAGATGACGACTGAGGCCGCAAAGGAAATCGCTAAGAAGATTGTAAGTCATGTTCAACTAACCATTACAATTATGTTTGAATATTTTGAGAATGCCATGTACCACTGTGTGTTTTCTGTGCAGGATTCGTTTGAGGAGCAGGCCACACAGGGATCGTTCGTCCCCTATGGACGTCAGGATGTTCTGGCCGCTGCTATTGGACGTTCAGAGCACCCTGGACGTGTCCGCGCTGCTGGAGCCGGTGTCACCATCAAGCAATACTTTGGATCGGCTCCACGGACGTCCCGCAGCGCTTCCTCCCTGCCTCCTGACGAATTACAGCAGCTGACCCAGCAGATCAGGGACCAGCTAGAGGAGTCCATCACAGAGAAAGTGACGAGGCAGGTCATGGCATCCTTCAGCCACCTTCAGTCGCAGATGCAATCTCAGGGACTTGCAGTGCCTCCTGAGCCTGTGGTTGGTCCTGGTCCCTCTGGTCCTCGAGTGAGCACAAAGGGGAGTTGTGTTGATCCCTCAGGAAACGATCCTGAGACCAGTGACTCTGACTGGTGCGGCTTGTACATAGAAGCAGATCCTGCACGCCTGGTTGCCATCGGGAGAGTTTATAAGGGATCCACTGTTGTTCATAACACTCCTTTATTGCCTGGCCAAGTAAAGGTGAGTGTGGAGGAGGTTAGAGATGCAGATGCTCCAGTTCCTGTACCCACTGATGAGGTTTCCTTAGTGGGGCAGGCACTTCACACCTTCCTTGCTTGGCCGACACATCTGGTCAAGTCTTTATCACAGCAGGTACTTATTGTCCTTACTATATGTTTCTTCTTTTCAAATTAGGCTATTTAACTTTGTTTCATGAACAGGTAGCTGTGTCTCCGCCAAAACCACCTCCGAAGCCCGATCCGGAGGTCGATGATCCGCTTTATCTGATGACATTGACCATCCCAGAGCTTTTCTTGAGGCCTTATCAGGTTAGATGGGATGCCACCGTGTTCGGGGTCGTTAATCCAGATTTCCCCCTGTACATAAAGCACGAAGACCTCTCCGAAATTGCACACGGTGGTCAATGTCTCAGCATATCAGTGTTACAGTTGTGGATTCTGTAAGTCTTTATATAAAAGGTTTTTATTTACCTAAATTATGGCTTTCAATTCATAAATATTTAACTTTGACTTAACATAAACAGGTATCTCACTGAAACATGTATGCGAGCGGTGAATTCTGATATCTATGGATTCCTCGAGCCTCAGTCCATTCAGAGGTCTGGGCAATCGCAGTTTGAATATGAAAGTTACATAAAGAGTTGGATGCAGAGTTCACAACGCGATGTGTATCTTGGAGCCTACCTAAATGGGTAAGTCACAAAATAACAAAATTTAATTAATGTTTACTAATGTACTAACCCATTTTAGGTTCCACTGCAGCGGACACTGGCAGATGGTGGTCATCCTGCCCAAGGAACACTTAGTTGTCTGGTTTTGTTCATTGCATAACAGGCCAGACAACTACCTTAAGGGGATTATTAATAGGTTAGTGTTGTTTTCAATACATTTGCATTGTAATACCTCAACGTACAACACCAGTTTTTAATTGTTACTCATATGGAACAGTGCTATCAAGGGTCTTGATGATGCTCCACAGCCTAAATCAAAGGCTCCTGCTAGGTGGATTGTCGTCAAGGTACGTCATTTACATAAAACTTCTACTTATATATATTTCTTTATGTGTCTGTACACTAGTTGTTTAATTAATATCCAAATTTCATTATGTATTTAGTGTAATAGACAAAAAGGAACTACTGAGTGCGGCTACTATGTCATGCACTGGATGTCCACCATCATTTTAGGAACTTTTACAAATAATTGGGAAGCGGTAAGTTTATTTCAAAGAAAATCGATTTATTTATAATTTGTATTACATTATTAACTTAATATGATTTATTTAATCATGCAGTATTTTAACGACCCTAAACCATTGGAGCCTGAGAGATTAAAAGCATTGCGGATCCAGTGGGCACAGTTTTATCTCCGAATTAGAGATCAGGCCTAGGATTTAGGGACATTTTTTTTAACATTTTTTACATTTTTTACATTTTCTATGTAACATGAACATTCAATTCATTTGTTGATAGTTCTTTATAATATATAAATCAATTATTTGATGTTTATTATCATTAAAACTGCTTGAAAGCAGAATAAAATGTTTATTTACTGTGAATTGGGCCTTCTGAAATTGCATTTGACAAGTACAATTTTGGGTTTACTGTAAAAACAGAAAGTTTATATGAAAAAATATTTGAAAACAACATCGGTTATTAACAAAAACCGATGTTAATATCATAACCAACATCGGTTATAATAGAAAACCGATGTTAACGTTTGTATATTAACATCGATTTTTTGTGTATAACCGATGTCAGCGTTTGTAATTTAACATCGGTTATCTGTAGAAAACCGATGTTAACTAGTGTACATTAACATCGGTTAATTATCAATAACCGATGTGAATATTTGAATATTAGCATCGGTTATTTATAATTAACCGATGTTATACACAAAGAACTACACCAAATAAGTGTATGCATCATCAACGTTGACATTGGTTTTTTAGCAAAACCGATGTTAAGGGCATATATTAACATCGGTTTTTCTAGAAAATTGATATTAAACTAACATATTTACATCGGTTTTACTGGAAAACCGATGTCAACGTTCATCATGCATACACTTTTTTTGTTGTTGTTCATTGTGTTTAACATCGGGTATTTAGAGAACCGATGTTGTCATATGTATGTTAACATCGGTTCTCCAAAACCGATGTTAACATTCATACATTCAACATCGTCACTTTCAACATCGGTTTTAGAACCGATGTAGAATGTTCTAAATAACCGATGTTGAAAGTGTATTTTCTAGTAGTGATTACAGACAAATACAATTGATACAATCTTAATTAGGATCCGTTACAATCACAAACACTTAAAAACTTTGATGTTGCGGTTCAAATCACTTTCCGAGATATTTGAAACCTTGGCTTTTATCAAAACCACTTCCTGGGAGCCTACTTCTTGTGCGTGAAGAACCTTATATGCCGAGTTGACCGAGAATTTCCCTGATGAACGGCATTCCCAGTCCCACTAAAAAGTGTGCACTTTAAGAGTAATTTAGTTCAATAAAATAGGTAAAGAAAAATTTTCTATTGCCTTTAATATAGTTAAAATAAATTACAATGAACATCTTCGGTGGTTTGTTTTTATGGGGAATTCCTGCTTTTTTAATCCAACAAAAATATTATAATTATTGGTTTTCTGTTTCACTAATTACCATTTGATGTTTTAGACATGAAAAACGTTAAGTTGAGATTGACACAGGAAAACACATGATTTTTAATGATTTTTCTTTGCCTAAATTGTCTTTGTTAGAACAAAGGATGAAAGTTTGAAAAAAAAAAGAAAGGAAAAACAAAGAAAAAAAAGCTTCAAGTCCCACATCAGTCAGGATAAACACTTGAATAATGTTTCACATATATAGAGAGCTCATTTCTTCTTTTTTTCCTTGCCCCAGTTGAGAAGCATTTCCTCAACTTTTCTTTCTCCCTCCCATATTTCTGCTGATGCATTTCCGACAAACTTCTCCCTCTTTCTTTCTGTCGCTCTAAAATTTTGGTTGCCTTTAAAAGTGACTTTGTAAGTCATATTTTTCGGTTGCCTTTAAGAGTGACTTTGTAAGTCATATTTTTCGGTTGGCTTTAAGAGTGACTTTTTAAGTCACATTTTTCGGTTGGCTATTAGAGTGACTTTTCAAGTCATATTTTCGGGTGGCTTTAGAGTGACTTTTCAAGTCATACAAGAGGGTGTAATTCTAGAAAAGGTTCCCTCAGTACAGTGGGAATCTTATACAGTGATCTGGGCTATTTTATCTTGGGGACGTCGTGATTGATAGTCTGCTTGCACAATTTTTGGCAGTGCCACGAAACGTCTTAAAGAAAGCGACATTGTCCGTGACTCAGTCAGTAATTTTTTCGGTTTACCATAAACTTTGTTACAACAGTCTTTATTCGTTCATTTTAACTTTGTAATTGCTCCCCATTAAAATAGTTGTTGCAAAGTGCATGAGTGTAAAATATTTTACATTTAAAGTTCAATTAAGTAAACCTAGAAAATTGAAAAACATTAAGTTGAGACTGACACCGGAGAAACACATGATTTTTAATGATTTTTCTTTTCCTAAATTGTCTTTATTCATTCATTTTAACTTTGCAATTGCTCCATGTTAAAATAGTTGTAGCAAAGTGCATGAGTGTAAAATAGTTTACATTTAAAGTTCAATTAAGTAAACCTAAAAAATTGTATGTAATTGAGTATTAAAATGGCTCTTGACAAAATTCTTCATGCCACTATTTTTTTAATCCAGGAATTGAACACGATATAGAGGATTTACAAGATTCACACACCATATTCAACCAACTAACTTATACCCCCTTGATTCATGCCACTATTTAAACATAATTTTTTTTTGCCTTTATTTCTTCTTTCATAAATGAATATCTTTTTTTTTTTAATTAAATTTACTAACGAAAGTTTTACAAAGTTGAGAAATAAGATTAAAAGTAATGCCGAAAAAGAGAAAGGTAATGAGTGTAACAAAAGCAAGCCACTGAAGTGGTTATTGTAATTCACTCATAGTTATAGGTGCATTTTATTTTATTTGCTAAGGTGTACCAAAACACCTAAGAAATAATAGTTGTACTAAAATTCAAGGGTAAATAGTCGTTTTCATCCCTAAAAGTGTGTGGCTTTGACAAATTCGTCTCTGAAAGATGAAAAAACAAAATTTAGTCTCTAAAGGTGTAAAAAACGAGACAAATATCTCCCATCGTTAAATTTCGTCCATTGACATTAGGGAGCTCGCTTATGTGGCACACAGGGATCAAAATGTCATGGAATTGATGCTCACGTGGACATAGGGACTAAAGTTACTAACAAATACATCCCTAATTTAACAATTTATTGATAAATTCGTCCTTCAATTATATAACTTATTAACAAATATATCCATAAAATATATAAACCTAATTAGTTGACATAAGTAACAAGATACATGCACCAACAACACATTAGATTTAGAACTTTCTGATTTTGTTATTGCAAATATTTATTAAAATTTTATTATAGTTATAATTATATTTATAATGTCAACTTATCACACAAAAATCAAGACTCAAGAAGAAGAGGCAAGGCAGGGGTAGGTTCTCAAATAAAAAACCAGTTTGTCATTATCTTAAATGGATCATCCACAAGTAGAAAAAATAAACATGAGAGGTCTAGCAACCAGAACTATAATATTTTTATAGCTTTGTGATCACCTATATATTTATCATAAATGTCAAAGAAAAAAGTGAGACTAATTTGTCCCTGGAAGTATAATTTGTCACTTTTTTCTTTAACGTCTATTATAATTATATAAATGGTCACTAACTGAGCAAGGAAACTATAAAACATCATAGTTTTGGTTGTTAGACCTCTCATGCTTGTTTTTTTCTACTTGTGGATGATCCATTTAAGATTTAACAAATTGATTTTTTATTTGAGAACATACCCCTGTCTTACCTCCTCTTGAGTTTTGATTCATTTGTGATAAATTGACATTATAAATATAATTATAATTATAATACATTATAATAAATATTTGCAATAACAAAATTAGAAACTTATATTTCTAATGTGTTGTTGGTGCATGTATCTTGTTACTGATGTCAACTAATTAGGTTTATATATTCCATGGATCTATTTGTTAGTAAATTTTATAATTGAAGAATGAAAATGTCAATAAGTTATTAAATTAAGGACACATTTGGTAGTAACTTTAGCTCATATGTCCATGTGAACATTAATTTTGTGACATTTTTGTCTTTGCGTGCCACATAGGCGAGTTTCCTAACGTTAACGGCAAAAGTTAACAATGGCATAAATTTGTCTCACTTTTTACTCTTTCGGGAACTAAATTTTATTTTTTCATCTTTAAGGGACAAATTTGTCAGTGCCACACAATTTTGGGGATGAGAATGACTATTTACCCTTAATTTAAATATCAATTTTCTCCTACATGTGCTCCAAATTACTTGAACTAACTTGTATCAGTTTTAATGTGCAATATATTTTAAAGGGTAAATAACTACTTTAGTTTCTCAAATTGTGAGGTACTGACATGCATATGAAAGAATGAAAATTATAAAATAAGTGAAAGTGTAAAAAGTACGTTAATTTAATATTGTTGTTAAATTAAGTTTGTTACTTTTAATGTACTTGCTCCTTGCTTAATTACGTGGCACATTTTAGATATATATGAATGACATGTGGCAACTAAACAATTTCCATGTGTCATCAATGTGATTGTTATATGGTTAAAATTTGACTTTTCAATTTAGTTTCTTAACTTAATTATTGTTACTTTTGATCCTGAACTTAATGACTTAGTGACATTTTGATGTTTGGACTTAATCATTTATTGTCATTTTGGTCCCTAAAATTACTTTTGAATTTTTAATTAAGTTTCATATAAATTATTAGTATAGACATCATCATATCCCTTCACCTACATTCTTTATCTCTTATATTTTTCACTTTCCTCTTGCCAACTCTGACATGAAACTAATATGAGTGGTTACATAATAATAGTTAGTGGCTAAGTCCAGGACATCACTAACAAGATTCTATAATGTTAAAAATCATATCTTCTACCCAAACCAAACTATTAACTTGTATGCTACTAATGTGTAGAATGTTAGATTAATTATTTAAATAATCAATTTTGTGGATTAACATTAATCATGAAACAACAGTTAAAAACAAACAAACTTAAGAATCATTAAAGAAAGAAAAGTGAAAGTATTAGAACCATTTTCTTACATACATTTGAAGGGGCAAGTGTAGTACATCTTGTCCCAGTTTTTATCAACCTTTGTAGTTTTCACATTGTTATTCAAGGGTTTGGTATTAGAGGACTTGAGTGGACAATGTAATTGTTAGAGATTGGGGGAGCAACATGAACAACATGAAGACTAAAGCTTGAAGTTTGGAGAAAAGCTTGAAGATGCTTTGTCTTTTACATGCTTAACTCACTTGAGTGACATTTGTATTGGTTGTTATATTGAATGTTCTATCTTAGTTCATATCATATCTTTTATGCATCATGCATCATCATGAGTAAGTGAGAAGAAAAGTTTCTAAGTTAGAAAAGTTTTTTCAGAAGGCAAAACTCTTTGTTTTAATCGATTACAACCTTATCATAATCAATTACACAAGTTATCGAAAGCTTGAAGAATTATGTTTCGTATCAGTTTAATCAATTACAACCTTCTCGTAATAAATTACACAATTTATTTTAGACAATGACTAGTTTATTTATGAGTCTCTGCTTTAATCAATTACCATGTAATATAATCGATTACTTCTCTTTCTATAAGTATTTCAAAAGTGAACAAGAACACTTTAATCGATTACTTTGAGTATCTAATAGATTACATTGTTCTTGAGTTGTTTTCAGGTGCTTGGAAGAACACTTTAATTGATTAAAAAGATAATCTAATTGATTAATTCATTGAATGAATTGATTACTTTATAGACTTAATCGATTATAGATGGTTATAACTATTTTCTCTATAAATAACCAACTTGTGTTCTCTTCAATACATCATTATATCATATCATATTATACCAGTCTCGAAAATAACACAAGTAGCTTCTGAATGAGCAAAGTTCATGTGCTGTTATTAGTAAAAGAAATAAGAGAACAAAAGTGCTTGGAAGAAGTAACTCACACCTTTAAATCTTTTGATTGTGAAGATCTTTTGTGATAAGTGAGTTATGCCACTTTCTTGAGTTAAAGAAGAACACCTCTTCAGTTAAGCAAGGTTTTGTGGAAAGGATTGATCAGGTTGTGTCCATCTTTACTCTTGGTTTTTGTGTATGGTTTTACATATTTTTTTGTTTGTGCATGAATCACTTAGGGCATGCTAGAATAGGTGTTTCTAGTTTGGGCTAAGAGTAAGATTCTATTAGGCTCTTATTCACAAAAGACCCTAGTGTTGGATGCCTAGGTCTCTTTTTCCGTGGTGGGAATTGTAGATTGGTTGTTATTGCTTGTAAGGATTCTTTATGCATAGTGGAAATCTAATTTTGGTTTTGGATTAGATAATTGGATTAACTTCTCTAGTGATAGAGAGTGAACCAATATAAAAAGGTTGTGTATCTTTTCTCTTGATCTGAATTTTATTTTTCATTCAAGTATTAACCAGTTTTCAAAAAGGTTCAAGATTTATCTTTATGAAAGAAAGAACTTTAACGAATAATCTTGTACAAAAGGTGGATTGATTAAGTATTGATTGAGTTCAATTTAAGGAAAGTTTTGTGATACGACCCATACAAAAGAAGTTTTTGTAACTCTGGTTTTAAAAGTTAGTTTTATTTTGAAAACCAATTCAATACCCTCTTGATTTGTTGAGTACCATCATCTTTTTTCAGTAAGGACCAGTGACCCTTTGGTGGCATATGAAGTATGTGTCACTTTCGATTATTTTGATCGCATTTGGAGTGTAGGACGTGAAATTTTTTCAGGATGAGGGAAGTATAAGTGGCAGTGGTGGCACAAGATCCATCTGATCATTAGGCACAAGATCGATGATCAAAGGATCAAGCAGAGTATAAAATGTAAACAACAAAAGTTATTGTTTTCACAAATTGCTACTATGTATATAGACATGAAAGGATTTTGAATGTAGTGGTTATTTGAGAGTGTTGAAAAAGTTTTTTGAAATTTATTAATTGAATAAAATGTAACTTCTTAAAGTAGCTAGACAAAGTTTATTATTAAGGAATAAAATAATTGTGAGTCTCTTTTAGGTGTTTTTTGTGTTATTTTTGTTTATTAAAATTGATATTTAAGTTGAACAAAGGGGAAACTTGGCATGCATATGGTGAAGGTGAAGGTGAAAGTCAAGATGGACTACAAAGTCTGGAAGAGGAAGGTGAAAATTATGAGGGGTAAGGAATGAAAGTTAGGAGATATGGTGATGACTATTTTACATGCAACGTGAGGGACCAAAATGATAGTGATTAAGTTCAAAGACTAAATTGAAAATTCAACTTTCAAACACGTGTGATAAACTGAAATTTGTATGTGATAAAGTGTGAGTTTTGCCTTGCTTTACCTTGTTTTTAACTAACTTTATAGGTAAAACTCGTAACTTTTGCTAAATGTGCAATTGCTAGGTATGAAAGTGAAAAAATGTCAAAACAATTTAAAAAAACACTGAAAAAAAGCACCATTGAAGAGCACGACGATGCTCTATATAGCATGGTTGTGTTGAACTCAAAGGAGGAGAATAACCATGCTGGATTAGAACAATCATGCTTATGTTTTCACAAATTTGGAATTAGCATCAATGTTATCTGAGAATGGTTGTGTTCTGATTTGCATAAGATGGATGTCAATGTCACCAATTTCCAAGATCGATTGTGTTGCCTAAGGCACAATTGTGTTGCCTCTTGAGGAATTTGAAATTTGAATTGGATCACCTAAAGAGAAAGATCATGCTCCCAACAACACAGACGTGTTGACTCTTCCACATAAAAATTACTTTTTTTGTATTATAAATATAAATTTGGAAGTGAGAGTTAGGTCGTCTTTTATTTTGTTTGAAAATAGACTTCCTGAGTGGGGTGAATGACTCTGAGAGAGCTTCATTGGGTAGGAGAGAACTTGGAGAGTATCATTTAAGACCCTTCTACTTCAAGACACATACACTTATAATAAACTTGAAATACATTCGTTATGAAATTCAAATAGAAGATGTATTTACTAACTCTTCAAAAACATCTTTCGCAATAAAAGAACATTACATATCATTTTCATAAAATTAATGAAAATAACTCAATAAATAACATAATCCGTAATTAAATAAATCTTGGCACTCCAAATAAATATAAAGAAATTGAAAGAAACTCAACCATAGTCTCAAAGCATTGTTGATCGATTGGCAAGTGCACCAATGTGTATAAGTAGTAAAGTTAAAATGGAAGTCCGAGTGTCGAGTCCATGTGAACTTTGTTTGTACTTAGGTAGATGAATATAAAGTTCTCAAGCAATAATTAAATTTGTTTAAAAGGTTGTGAAAAGAAAAGTAAAATAATTGCGCATAAAATTAAATTAAAATAAACAAGAGAGAAAAAAAAACATAAAAGTAAACTAATTAATTAAAACAGACAAGATGATAGAAGCCAATATTGGAAGAAAAGTTGACTCAAGAGATGAAAATATTGGGGGCTTAGCCTACCAGAGCTACTATTGATGTAATGTGAATGATTTTTCTCTATTCAAGATTATTCAAATTATCACATGCATCTACTCATATACTCTAACCATGACCCCTCAAGTGAAAAAGTCTAATTTATCTATTTTTTCTTCCCAAATTCCTTTAAGAGGTAAACCAGTTAAATTGCATTAAGAATAAAGATGTGTAATAGGCTAAATAAGATCATTATATTCCTAAAGATGAATTATTTAGATATCTTTTTTTTAGTTCTTTTAGAGATTAACACTTCCCAATGCTACCCCTAAAACTTATCATGCATATGGGTGATCAGACCATAAATAATGAAATTAAGCATAAAAAAGGATAATGAAAAAGTAAGAATATTAAATAGATAAGAAGAGTAATTACATTAAGAGCAGTTTGTTACTAAGCTTCTAAAAAAAGGATTTTAGCCTCTCATTATCATGAGAGGCTTTACAATTGCAAGATGGTAATGAGTGGTGAAGGGGGTAAGTAAGAAAGGGAATGAAAGGAAGGAATGACTCCTAATGATTGCTTCTTCTGCTTCTACCCTTTGCCTTTTTGTAAGGAATTGTGTTCTCTTGAATATTCTGTGTGTAGTTGTCTATTTTTCCTTTGCTTCCTCCTCTTTTTATAAGTAAATTCAACTTAAAATTTATGCAACCTTGCACTAAGCATGACCACCGGGCTTAGCGAGTGAGTTAGTGGTCATGCGCTTAGCGCGCGACTCGCCTTAAACACGCCTTCTCGTGATATATGGTTTCTCCATGTGAATTTTGTGCACAGAGCGAGTATTGTGCGCTGAGCGAGAGTATTCAGATCTTCAACTTCTCTTACAAACTTTATTTTTTGTTTCTGCAACAAATATAACACCAAAGCATTATAAATTCACCAATTTAAACACCTACTGGTCAAGAATTTGAATTATGTTAAATTTCTCATTATTCACATAAAATTAAGCAATAAAAGGGAGGAAATCTATTTTTTTGTATGATTTAATCATAAAATATATCTATGTACTGTAGTTATCAAGCATAAAACCATAAAACTAGAAATGATAAAGTGGAGGGCTAAGCCTCTCCTCCAACATCATCATGATGACCTTGTAGAGTCTCACCTACAAGGCTGACATTCGGCCAAAACATAAATAAGACAAACAAATGTAGAGTGAGATGCATCTCACCATAAGTAACAGTGTATACATTAAAAATAATTAAAAACATTGTATTATCACACTTGACAAACATTTGTACAATTTTCACATAACAATATAGTTCTCAAAGACACTAATGTATTATGATGTGAATTTAACTTATGACTCTATATGCATGTGGTACTAGTTAAAAACATTTTGAAAGAAGCCAAGGAGGACATGCAATTGCTAGATTTCCACACAATGGGAAACCCAACAACATACTCTCACTGAGATGAGATTGTTGGAGTCACATCAAGGTTGCCCAATCTAGCAAGGATACTCCAATTCATGGGATCAACATGAGTCACAAAAATTTCAAATTGAATAACATCCTCAAGGACATAGCTATACTTCAACTCATTCATGTCCTCCCCAATTAACTCAACAATATCCCTTGAAATAACACAACATGATATGATGCATGAGGCATACAAAACATCCTGAGGATTTTTCACATTATCTTAATATGATGGTCCCTGTCCCACATAGACTCGAGCTACATACTTGTCATCACAACACATTACCATGGCACCTCATGTTCATTTATACATCTTTATAACATTAATATATACATGTTAATCAAATTAAACAACGCTATTATAACATTACACACACACACAACTATGGCTTAGGGTCATGCTAAAATCTTGCAGTTGAATTCCCTTACTTTTGTTGGATCGAGCGCTTACCACTAAACCAAAAGCTATAGCTAATAGTCAGGGTACAACTCTTTCTACTTAAGAGCGTAACAACCCAAGCACCACAAGTTGACTATGACTTGACCTACCAGGGCCTTTGCCATGGGACAATTGATGACACATCCCGACAAAATTTTAACTGAAGTACCTAAAACACACTAGAAGGCGGGTTGAACAATGTGATGGATAAAACTTAGTCTTTCGAAAACTATAAAAAGTTTTTCTCAAAACAAATACCAATGGATGAAGGGTTTCATCCAACAGGTTTGAAATAACTTTATGCTTAGAAAACCAATTCGCAAAACTTGGATATAAAAATGTAGAAATGACTTAAAGAAAGGAACTAGTTATATAGAAGCAGTAATAAAAACATAAAAGTTTTATACCGGTTCACCCTAACTCTTGGGCTATGTCCAGTTCTCATTCAAACCTTGAAGGGTTCCACTAATCAAATCTATGATTACAACCAAGTATTTTCTATGCCACTTTTGGCTACAAAGAGTACTCCCTAGGTCACTCCTGGCACTACACTTAATCTCACCCTGAGATTATGATCCAAGTATTCTTTATCACTAAGTCACTCATGGCTTTCACAAACAGTATATGTTTGATATAAAATGTATTTTAATCACTCAATGAGTGTTTGCACAATAAGCTTGAATACAATGGAACTCGCTAACTTAGCAAAGCTAAGACTCCCTCAATTTGCTCAAGTTTCCTTCATCCGGTGGACTGACAACATTACAACACTTGTGCATTTTGTCTTGGAATATTTTCTTATTTTTCAACAACCTTAACGCAAAAATCTCCAAGCTTTATATAGACTTCAGAGCTTTGATCCGTTGAGAGATCCTAGCTAGTCATTGTCCAATAGCATTGGCGCTTGACACAAGGTCGCTAATATGCAGAAAGAGAGAGTGAGGACCACAATCATTTTCTGTAGCATATCTTCATAGAAGTATAATTTTTCAGTGTAGCCTAGTGCTTAGAGCTAACTTTCAGCATACAAATTGAAAGAAATGTTAATAACATACGACAAAAGAAATTAAGAATGTTAAGACAACACATTTTAAATCTTCCTTTTTGTGCGTTATAGCATAAGTTCCTTACTGAGCCTATGGACGTTGCTTTCTCGTGATTGTTTTTAGTTCTTGAGGATCAAGTAACTATTCCATTACTTTTTCATCCTGAGCCCAATGCAAAAGCAATTGTCTTCTTATGGCTGGACACAAAACTAACATCGTCCATTGACTAATAATTTCCCTATCATCCATAACTTTTCTGTTCATGCTTTTCTGCTTGTATCTCATAGAGATAACATAATTTGTAACTTAAGCATGAAATGTTACTACATAAAATTTATACTATGTTAACATCAAAACCTTAGGGACAAAATTGTTTGGTACAATCCAATGTGACTTGGACACAGCCAAACTCAACAATTTCTATGTTAATTGAATTTTCAATGTTTATCAATTACTTGGCTTGTCTTAAGGTTGTTAAAAGGTTTTGGCCAAATGCTTCCACCATTATTTCTCTCAATTTAGTTCTAATTTGGTCAATTAGGAAATAAACTATGAGAAAGCATAAGTGCACAAATAATGATAATCATAAATCCCTAAAATGTGTTTGGCCAATTGTCATTTTAAAGGATTCAGTTGTTCTATAATTCCATTATTCATACGAAGTAGATCACAAACACACAAATAACTAAAATATAGATTGATAAATTCTAATGAGAAATTAAGCACAATAAAACAACATAATTGACTTAATAAAGACAATTTCAATTACTTAAAATTAGGGTTCATTCGTAGATTGTGTAACAACCCACCTCGTTGCTATGATATCACTTACTATAAAATGTGACATTTTAATTTTTAAGTGAAAACTCCATTAATTTGATTATGAAAATGCTGGTATACAATGTACATTCATCAAACAATACTCAAACACGTGAACAAATACATACATACATACATATATATATATATATATATATATATATATATATATATATATATATATATATATATATTACACCACTACACATTGTTCAAATGTCAAAACATAATTTAGTTTTTACATATATCTAAACTTGGGACTTACATGCCCAATCAAAAAGAGTCAATGAACCAACTAAGGAAGAGTTCATAACAAAACACAACTCTCCTCCAAAATAAACTCCAATGTTATCACATCGGCTTGGCGTTTCCAACAAAAGACTTCCCTCCAAGTCACCTACTGCTGCTCATCTGCTCCCACGAATAAAAGTTCAAGATCATCACTGGCGCCAATCACACGGTACAAAAATTGCTAGGGTGAGTTTATTATAAAAGATCAAAAAACACCAAAAGACAATGATCAACAAGAATACAATAACAATAATCATAATCATTTTCAATAACCCACTGGTTCAACGTATACTTAACAAACTAGTCATCAACTTTTTCATAATTCAAATCAATTATGCTCATAATGATGAATGTACCTGACTCAACTCTAAAATGTAATGTGGTACCATTTATTAGGAAATAGCCAAAGTGTGTCCACATGACACTCTCACTTAGGAAAACAAGACAACAAATGATGAGGTCACCCTTTCGTGCACAAACAACTCCCCCTCCCCCCATGGTGATCAACCTAAGTCTCAAGGAAGTTCCAAACTGAGTGACATTCCCCCAAGCACAAGTATTTTTCCTCATGAAAACTACGAGAACTTACTGACAAAGTTTGTACTATTTCCATGCAATATGAAGGTATGAAACATGAGCATCATCAATGCACTGACCATGGATAGTTAAAGATTCTAAGTGTTGGATCAAGTGGCCTCAGAATAATTAAGAAGGGGGGGTTGAATTAATTATTCCTAAACCTTTACTAATTAAAAATTTACTCTTCTAAGGTTTTTACTATGTTGTTAAGTGAATAAGGAGTAGAAGAGAAACATAACCAAAAGTAAAAGCGGAAATTAAAATGCACAGCGGAAAGTAAAAGAGTAGGGAAGAAGGAAACAAACACGCAAGAGTTTTTATACTGGTTCGGCAACAACCCGTGCCTACATCCAGTCCTCAAGCGACCTGCGGTCCTTGATATTTCTTTCAACCTTGTAAAAATCCTTTTACAAGCAAAGATCCACAAGGGATGTACCCTCCCTTGTTCTCTTGGAACCTAGTGGATGTACCCTCCACTAGAACTGATCCACAAGAGATGTACCCTCTCTTGTTATCAGTCAACAACCCAAGTAGATGTACCCTCTACTTGTACCACAAAGGATGTACCCTCCAATGTGTTAAGACAAAGATCTCAGGCGGTTAAACCTTTGACACTTTGTGAATGGGGATACAAAAGAATTCTCAGGCGGTTAGTCCTTTGAACACTTTTGTATAAGGGAAAGGGAAGAATCAAAAGAATTCTCAGACTGTGTCATTTTGAATTCTTTGACAAGGAAGAAGGGAGACACAAAAGAATTTAGGCGGTTAGTCCTTCGTTCTTTTGGAAAAGGGAGAAGAGAGACACAAAAAGAATTCAGGCAGTTAGTCCTTGGCGAATTCTTTTTGGCAAAGGGAGAAGAGATGAAAAGAATGAATAGCACGAGTTTTCAAGGTTTACAAACCAGAAAACTTTGGAAAGCTTTTGGCACAAAGAAGAAGAAGAAGTTCAAAGAGATTCAAGGCTTGTAAAGGATTGAATAAGATTGATTGGAAAAGTGTATTGAAAAGCAAATCAAAGCCTTGCTTTTATAGACTCTTCATGTCTAGCCAAGAGGACCATTTTGAAGAGTTATAAATTTTAGAAAAACTTAAAACCAATTTGAAAAAGTAAAAAAACCATTTGAAGAGTTACATCTTTTGATTTATTCAGAAACAATCACTGGTAATCGATTACCAAATCAGTGTAATCGATTACACAAAGCTTTTATGTGAAAGGATGTGACTCTTCACATTTGAATTTGAATTTCAACGTTCAAAGGCACTGGTAATCGATTACCAAAACATTGTAATCGATTACAGCTTTTTGAAATCAATTGGAACATTGTAAATTCATTTGAAAACTTTTTCAAATCCATTTTGCTACTGGTAATTGATTACAACAATCTGGTAATCGATTACCAGAGAGTAAAAACTCTTTGGTAAACATGTTTTGAGAAAAATCCATGTGCTACTCAATTTTTGAGAAAACCTTTTCATACTTATCTTGATTAAGCCTTCTCTTGATTCTTGAATCTTGAGTCTTGAATCTTGATCTCTTGAATCTTGATTCTTGAAATCTTGATCTCTTGAATCTTGATTCTTGATTCTTGAAATCAACTTCCCTCTTGAATCTTGAAGTGTTCTTGATTCTATGTTGAATATCTTGAACTCATTCTTTGATTGACCTTTGAGCTTTTTGTCATCACCTTTGTCATCATTTTTTGTTATCATCAAAACATCTTTGAATCACTCTTGATTCATCATGAAGCTTTGCTTCTACACTAAGTCATCCCCTTCTTTCTCCAGGGATGCTTAAAACTCCTTAAAACACTCTATTTCCTCCTCTAGGGATATCCAACATAGTCACCACATCCCTCATGTACATACACAACATACATCATCACAATAACATCATCAACATCAACATCATCTCATCCCAGTATCATTATCAACATCAACATCATCATCAACATCACAAGCAATCACATTCCACATACATAAATATAAATTCATGCCTAGGATTCACATTCAAAGTTCAGACCTCAGTTGAGACACAAAATTTTGTGCTCCTTCTCTCCCTCTCCTTCCTTCAAACTCTTATTCATGACTTCCTATGGTGGTGAGCTTCTTCTTAACTCATATTCTCTGTGAAGTGACATCTCCAATCATCTTTATTCTTTCTCCATTCTGTTGTCATTGAACTTTAAGAAGCAAAGGACTTCATTGATGAAGAAGATCCAAGGCCTACAAGCTCCACATGGAGCTACGTCATGTGGTATCAAGAGCATCTTCGTCTAGGTGATGTTCTTTTGCTTCCTCTATCTTTTTGTTTGGTGAATTCACTTTAATTCCATGTTCTTCATCTTATTCTCCATGTATATCCTTCATTGTATTGTGGTTTGGTGTTGTTTAGAGTAGATTCAAAAAAATAAACCGGTTAAATCTTAGATATATACTTGTTCTTGCATTTCTATGGTTTAAATTTTATAGATCTACTCTTGAATCATGTTTTTGTGTTGATTTTAGGTTCTATAATTTTTTAGTCATAATCTTCTTGTGTTGAACCTTTAGATCTAAATTTTCTTCCAAAATATTGATTAGAAAAAAAAACACAAAAATCTAAGTGTAAATCACTTAATCCATGTTGTCTTAGAGTCATGTTTAGTCATAATAATTGTCACATTTTGTTCTAAGTTTGTGTTGAATTTTGATTGAATTCTAGATACATTTGTTCATGTATTTTTATCATTCTTAGCCTATCTTTTGAATTTTGAGTCTAATTCATGCATGTTATTTATTTCATAACATGTTCTAAATCAATTCCTAGAAGTAGTCTTGTTGTTGAACTTTGTTTTGTTTTCTAAGTTTCCTATATGATGCATATGAAGAAATTGAGTTGTGGTGCTGAGTTGTGGCTGGATTTGTGAATCAAAATAAGTCTTAAGCTCTCTATAAATTTGTTATTCAAGACAATTGAGCATAAGCAAACACAAATTATAATTATCCAAGTCTTAAGCAACATAAACACTACTCTTGATTTCTAGGTTGAAATCGCTGGTGTTGGCACCTTGAACATATGAACTTATAAAAATTACTGGGAATTGGTCACTGCGAATTTTGAGATGAAATTTTTACTGAATTTTCTAGACATCTGGACCAAAATTATAAAAAGTAACCAAGTGATTTGGATAAAATTAAAAAATACTAAAAATCACACAAGTTGGTAGGAAAATCATTGTCACACCTTAAATGTGGCCATCCAAACACTCTTAGGATTTGCCTACTTTACATTTCTTGCTTACTTTCATAGCTTAGTTTCTTTACTAATCACACCTAGTTTATCTTGTTATTGCATGATACTTTATTCTTGCTTATCTTGACTTCTTTTGAACCCTAGCTTTTACCTTTTGCAAACCCCCAACAAGAAAGAACCACAACTTAGGAACCAACATGAGTCATCATTCATCTAGTGTTAATGGTGAGGTGCTAGTCATAAGGACCCTCTATCTAGAATCTTAGATGAGTTGAGTTCTCTCAAGTTATGGAAAGAAAAACTAGAAAGAAAAGAAAAAGGAAAAGAGAGGGTAGAAATAAATCAGATAAGAGGGAACAAATAAGGAAAGAAGAAAGAAGGAAAATACTAAAAGAGTTAAGGAAAGTGCCACCTATAATAGTCATGACTCTAGTAAGAGCTTAAGTGAAGAACTTCGTGACTATTATAAAGGAAGGCATAGGTCACATCTTAGACCTTACTCCCATAGGAGAGAAAAGGAAAGAAAGCCTTAAGAGGCTAACATTAACCTCCCATACTCTCATGGGAAGGACAATGTAGAGACTTACTTAGATTGAGAAATAAGGGTAGAGCAACAACTTAAAAGAAATTCTACTTCAAAATCTTATGGATCTCACTCTTATTCAAAGAAAGACCAAGGTCTAGGCATCTTAGGGGCAGCACCTTCTAAGCCCAAAGATGATAAGGGGATGACAATAGAAATGCAACCCCCTAAGGCTAGTATGCAAGAGAAGACTAGCTCTATAAAGTGCTTTAAATGTCTTGGAAGATGACACATTACTTCTCAATGCCCCACCAAGAAAACCATGATTATGAGGGGCCAAGACATTTATAGTAGTCAAGATGAGGCTACTACTTCACCTTCCTCTAGAGAAAGTGAACAAGCAAAAGGGGAAGAATCTAGTGAAGAAATCTACCCCCAAGAAGAAGGACAACCATTAATGGTTAAGGAAGAGTGTATGGAGGTAAATGTCTCCTCCAAGATGTTAGCTAAGAAGGAAATTCATTTTGCAATAAAGATAAACATTAAAGAAACTTCCCCTCTTAGACAACCTCCATATTTTCTCCTTTGTCAAAAGACACTTGTTAGCACTGTCACACCTCTTGGGCTTAAGGTTAGTCCTCAAGTAAAGGAGTTTTTGGATGATGGTTTGGTGATCGAAGTCGTACCTGAATCAAATAAACATTAAAAATACAGTATCTAGGAAGTGATCCTAGGTCGTCTCCCAACGAGCAATGGTCAACCCAACGTTCATAACAGATAGTAATAAAACAGTAACGAATTTGGGGGTGGGGGGGTTGTTTATTTTTGTAAATTAAACAGCGAGTAAAATTGAATTAGAAAATATCAGAATTAAAACGCGTTGGTTCCCCTTGATTCACAAGCAAGTCTTTTATCCTAGGTTACGAGAATTTATCCTTTATCAGTTCAACCACTTAATCCAATCCTAAATTAAATTACTAAGCGAAATTTAACATAAGGCATTCATTATGTGATTAAGCAACACATACACCAATTAATCATGAACGATCATTAAGCATGGACGTAAATTAAGTGCAGGGACAATTAATCAAGCACTAAGCATGCATGCATTAATAGCAACAAATGCAGAGTACTTAGTGAAGAGGAAAAACTGATCAGAATTTAATAGTAATAATAGAACCTCAAAGAGAGTTGTGCTTGATCCTCAAGAGAAAACAACGCTGGAGACTTAGCCTTCCATTAATCAGTAGAAAACGAAATTGCAGATTGAAGCAGAAACGAAATTTTATTGCTATGTGAATAGTAAAAACTGGAATTGCAAAACCTAAAATTATTCTTTCTCCTTAAAACGAAAAGTGACTAAAACGAAAAGAGAGGCCTAAAACAAAAGAGAGAAGGAGAAGACTTAAACTAGAACCTTGGTGTTGTTATATAGGTTCTCAGCCCCAAAGCTTACAAATCAGTTTTAAGTCTAAGCCCATAAATAAAATAAAATTTAGATAAGATAAGATAAGATCTAGATGAAATAATATCTAGATGAAATAAAATCTAGATAAGATAAGATATATGAGATAAAATCTAGATATGATAAGATAAAATCTAGATGAAATAATATCTAGATAAGATAAAATCTAGATAAGATAAGATTTGGTAGAATAAAATAGTCTATTCTCTTCAAGTCCAAGCCCAATTATGGATTCAAGCCCAATTGCTTATAATTCTCCTGAAATTAAATTAAAAACACAAAATTAATCCAGTAGGCCCAAATGATAAAACTGCATAATTAATTTGACAATTAAGGCTAATCAGTAATTAAAATGGTGACAAAGAGGGTTAAGAAATAGGAGAAAATGATGACACATCAAATCCCCTCACACTTAGCCTTTTGCACTCCTGGGCAAAATCAAAAAGCAAAGCAAGGAACAAATTCAGAGACATTAAAGAGAAACAAACAGACACAAAAACAACTACATATTTCTCGATGAATCTCAAGGAATGAAAAGAATGGGTAACATCCAACACGTAAAGAGTTAAAGAATCAAGGTCGTCATGAAAATCATCCAAGCATCTCAAACATGGCAAGATAGTCAATCAGCCCAAGAATGAAAAGTGATAAAGCCTCACAAGATAAGCACTCTATCTCTCAAGTGTCTAGGCTACTGTTTACTCTCAGAGCACCTATGAAAACAAACACCACATAGACTTGGCAAGACTCTAAAATTGACAACCACATCACAAGCACATGCACATGAGGATCAAAAGATCTTTTAAGGTTGTAATGGGGCCAAGGACAAGGTAGATGAAAGTATGGGATGGTAGCTAAAACCCAAAGGAATAGAGGAGCAATGGGGAATAAGTGGGAAGTAAGAAAAAGTAATAAACCCCAAAACCAAAATTACAAATTAAGCTTTAAAAAGTAACCCAAAACAAAATCAACCAAGTCCTCAAACCAATTCAAGTCTTCAAACCAAGACCTCCTTTATTCAACTTCATTCTTTTTCTGTTTTTTATTTTTATTTTTTTGTATTTTGAACGTGAACAGTAGCAATTGAAAGCAATTGAAAAATAAAGCAACAATTAGGCAATATATGTATACATCATCAAGCATGGCCAATAGAAACATATCATCCAATGAAACATACCCCCCCACCCCTTACACTTATTCCCAAAACAATTCCAAAGCTCCAAAATTCCTTAAGGGTAGGGTGAAATCATGGTTTTTCACTTAAGGCTTGTAATGAGCTTCAAAACAAAGAAAGGGGAACATAGGCTCAAAGGGGCTATCAAAGGAATTAATTCGGGGTAGGCTCATTTGGCTAGAGGCTTATAAGAATAAAATGCCTAAATCATCTCCCAACATGAATGTGCAGCAAGAAGTAATAAACATTTAAGGAATAGGAGAAAATGGTGACAAAGAGGGTTAAGAAATAGGAGAAAACGATGACACATCATTTGGTTTGTAAGAGCTTAAATCCTTTTGCTTTGTTGGTGCCCAAAATAGGTATTATTAGGCACCAAATCCCTAAAATAGGTGGCATGATGAATGTGCTGAATGGTGGAACCCTCTTTTGTAAGATCACTCATGCACTCAACATCTTCATGATTTGTGTACATAGGGACTCATTAGGTAGGTTTGTTCTTATTTTTTGTTTCAATACAAACCTAGGTGCTCATATGGGACACCTTAGGTTTTTCATACTTTTTGGTAGGAGTAATCAACATAAGAATATAAAAAAGAAATGTTTTATTGCATTACTTTCCTTAATTTTTTAAATGGTGATCAAGGGGTTCCCACAAACGTTAAGAGAATATTTAGGGCTTCCATGACTTAACAAACTTTTAGAAAAGGTTTGTCCCATATTTTTCTATACATGTAGCACCACTCATTGAGTTGGTGAGAAACCATGTTCCCTCATGGGAAGATACCCAGGAAATGGGTTTTCAGACCTTACCTTACTCCAACAAACCAAACACCACTAATATATATGTTTTTATTCTTTTTACAGGTGTTGAGGGAAGAAGCCCAAAGTTTCAAGAACCTCTGGATTTGAGTTCAAATCCTTTCCAAGGGGGAAGTAATGATGCAATCCTACCCCTCAAGGGCATTGGATAGAAGACTTCAAGAAGATTGGGCCAGAGATGCAAGAGAAGGCCCTAGGGTTCTCATGAGCCTTAGGGTAAATTTCGGGCACATGGGCTAAGTATGAGCCCACTTATCTTTGTATATATTAGATTAAGGTTTCATTATTTTTGGGCCTTGTATTTAGGGCTCCATAATGTAGGTAGGGTACCCAAGAAATGTAGGATTTTTCAGTCCTTGTATTTTAGGGCACCTAGACTAGTTTTTGTATTAGGGGTAGTTTTGTAATTTCACATGCATTAAGTGAATATTTGATGTTTGTGTTGGGAAATAAATTTAATTGAATTGGGAGAAGCCCAATCCAATTAAATTTTAGAGGGGGAGGTGAGCATTTGCTTGCTACACCCTATTGCTACATCATATAGTCACACTTTGTGCATGTCCTTCATGCTTTACATGCTTCATGACACCTAAGCACACTTAGTGGAGAATCTTGGACTTGATCTTAGATTAGTGGGCTGTACCATAGTTAAAAATTCACTAATCATAATTTGTGAAATTTTGGCTCCAAAATTTGGCTCCACAAATTCAATTTCAAATTCAAGTGAAATTTGAATAGAAATTCAAATTTTCCCCTAATTTTGTGTGATACTTAGGCTATAAATAGAGGCCATGTGTGTGCATTTTTTTCAACTTTGATTATTTGAGAATTAAACTTCAAAGTTCATACCTCATTTGAGGCACAAAATTTCGTGCTCCTTCTCTCCCTCTCCCTCCACTCATCTTCTCCTTCCTTCAAGCTCTTATCCATGGTTTCCTATGGTGGTGAGCTTCTTCTTGACTCATCTTCTCCTTGAAGTGACGTCTCTAATCACCTTTCTTCCTTCTCCATTCCACTTTCATTGAACTTCAAGAAGCAAAGGACTCCATTGATGAAGAAGACCCAAGGCCTACAAGCTCTACATGGAGCTACATCATGAAATAAGAGCTTGTAGGTCTTGGATCTTCTTCATCAATGGAGTCATTTGCTTCTTGATGTGTCTTCTTTTGATGAACTCCAAGATGCATTCAATGATTTGCATGAAGAATCTGTCAAACTTGCCAAATTAGTCTCATATTCTAAGAAAAATATTTCAAGTTTAGAAAAGGAAATTTTAAAATTAAATATAGAGTTAGAAAATCTTAAATCTGAAGTTAAAATTCTAAAATCTGTAGATAAAAATCAATCTTCTACAAAATGCTTAATACAAGAAAACAATAAAGCATATCATTCATGTGAATGTTGTGATAAATTCAAAGAAGAAATTGAAGAAAAATTGTTATTGCCAAATTTACTCTTGTTAAAAATAATTTAGATATTATATTTGGCAAAAGATGTATGAAAAATTCTTTGCCTCCACTCAAAAGACAAGTTCTACCTTGTTAACATGCTTTTACTGTGGTAAGAAAGATCATAGTGCATCAACATGTTATATTATAAAGAATGGTAGTAGCATTTATTGGACAAGTGACCTCAATAACTTAAGAGGGGAGGGGTGAATTAAGTTTCAAAATTCCCACTAACAAACTTTTAACCCCTCCCCCTTTTTAAATGATAGGCTTAGAATGTAGAAAAAGAACAAGAAGCAATCAATTTAACAATTTTCTTTTAAACGTGCAAGGAAAAATGATTGCAATAACATAAATGAGATAAGGGAAGAGAGAAATGCAAACTTGATTTATACTGGTTAGGTCACACCCTGTGCCTATGTCCAGTCCTCAAGCAACCCACTTGAGATTTTCTACTATATTTGTAAAAATCCTTTTTACAACTTCTGAACACCCAAGGAATCCCTTTTCCTTGTATTCAGGAAACTCACAATTCAAGAGACAACCAGTCTCTTGATTACAATTGACTTTCTGAGAAGAACAGAAAGAATTCTCTCCTTTAGAGTGGATAATACAATTTGAAGTTTCTAGATGAACTCTCAATAGATTTGCAAGTGTTTGCCCTAGAGTTGTTGAGAGAGCATTTGACAATGAAGTTCTCTTGTAATTATTAGATCAAGTGGCCTCGGAATAATTAAGAAGATGGGGTTGAATTAATTATTAATGTGTCTTGACTAATTAAAAAATTATCCTTCTTAATGTTACTAGATTCAACTAGGCTTTTACTACAAAGTTAAGAAAGTAAAGAACAGAAACATAAACTTAACCAAAAGTAAAAGCAGAAATTAAAAGTACACAGCGGAAATTAAAGAGTGTAGGGAAGAAAAAGACAAACACAAGATTTATACTAGTTCGGCCACAATCCGTGCCTACATCCAGTCCCCAAGCAACTAAGGGTTCTTGAGATTTCTTTCAACCTTGTAAAATCCTTTACAAGCCAAAGATCCACAAGGAATGTACCCTCCCTTGTTCTCTTTGAACAATCAAGTGGATGTACCCTCCACTTGAACTGATCCACAAGAGATATACCCTCTCTTGTTCTCAGTATAACAACCCAAGTAGATGTACCCTCTACTTGTGCCACAAAGGATGTACCCTCCAATGTGTTAGGACAAAGGATTCTCAGGCGGTTAGTCCTTTGAATCTTTGTAAGGGGAAACAAAAGATATCTCAGGCGGTTAGTCCTTTGAAATCTTTTGTTTAAGGGGAAGGGAAGAATCAAAAGAATTCTTAAGCGGTTAGTCCTTTGAATTCTCTTGGAAAGAGAGAAGGGAGACACAAAAGAATTCAGGCAATTAGTCCTTCTATTCTTTTGGCAAAGGGAGAAGAGAGACACAAAAGAATTCAGGCGGTTAGTCCTTCTAAAAGAATTCAGGCAGTTAGTCCTTCTATTCTTTTGGCAACGGGAGAAGAGAGAAACAAAATAATTTAGGCGGTTAGTCCTTCTATTCTTTTGGCAAAGAGAGAATAGAAGAAAAGATAACACACTTTTGTTTTCTGCAGAATTTTCACTTGCAGAAAAACAAGGTTTGGAAAAACAAAACTTAGAAAGCTTTTTGGCAAAGGAAGAACAAGAAGAGAGGTTTCGTAGAAAGGAATTCTTAGAAGTTCTCAAAAATTGTTAAAGAGTTGTAAAAAGTTCTTTTTGAATGCAAGTCAAGGTCTTATTTTTATAGACTCTTCATGTTTGGTCAAGAAAACCATTGGAAGAGTTATAACCTTGAGAAAATCATGTCAAGAGTTACAACTTTTGACCTTTTATTCAAAAGTTATCACTGGTAATCGATTACCATAATCATGTAATCGATTACACAATGCATTTTATGAAAAGTTGTGACTCTTCACAATTGGATTTGAATTCCAACATTTAGATACACTGGTAATCGATTACCAATATAGTGTAATCGATTACACTATTTGAAAAATATTTTGGAACGTTGCAAATCAGTTAAAAACATTTTGAAATCAAATTTGGTCACTGGTAATCGATTACCAGGGAGTAAATACTCTAGTAACTTAGAAATTTTTTGAGAAAACTCTTTTGTAAAACAAAATTGTGCTATGTTTGGATTGTTTGAAAAAATACTTCCCTTGTAAAGTCTTGACTGTTGCTTCTCGATTTCTTCTCTTGAATCTTGAAATCAACTTCTCTTGAATCTTGATCTTGATTGCTCTTGAATCTTGAATCTTGAAACTTAATTGTTCTTGAATCTTGATTCTTTGAGACTTGATTCTTGAAGCCTGATTCTTTGGAACTTGCTTAACTCTTGATTCTTTGGCATCATTAAAATAATCTTGGAAGTCATTGCTTCCACAGGAATATCTTTCTCTTACTTTTTGAAGTCAGACACACATATATAGGCCCTTCGTGCCTTTTCATAATGGTTTGAAGAGATGTGTCTTTTCAAAAAGGCTTTTTCTGAAATTTTTCACTGGTAATCGATTACAGGTTTCTGATAATCGACTACACAGTTATATTTTGAAGGGTCATGACTTTTGAATTTAAATTTCAAGAGTTCTGTTGCTGGTAATCGATTACAAACATCTGGTAATCAATTACAGGTTCAAAATTCAAATCCAAAACTCTTTTTAAAAACTATTTTTCAAAATTGTCTTCTGGTAATCGATTACCTGAGCCTTGGATGTCTTGGAAACACTTTGTTTTAAGGAAAGGCTTCATCTTTAGTTAATCTTGAAGCAAGGCTTTGTTTGTTGAAACAACCTTGTATTAATCTTGCAGCAATGCTTCTCCTTTGAAGCAACCTTGTTTGATTCTTCTTTGGCATCATCAAAATCATGTATTCATACATTCACAACATTGGAAAAATGGTATGGGTTCCAAAAGGATCTTTAGTCAAAACAAACTTTAAAGGACCCAAGAAAATTTGGGTACCAAAATCAAAATATGATTATATAAATGATGGACTCCTTAAAGCAAAGTTGGTGCATTGATAGCGGTTGCTCCAAACACATGGCTTGAGATGCATCAAAGTTTATTCATGTTTCTCCTAAAAATAGTGAACATGTGATTTATGGAGACAACAACAAAGGTAAAATTGTTGGAGTTGGAAAAATAGGTATGAATCTCTCTACCTCCATAGAAAATTATTGATGACCTTAAGCATAGTTTATTAAGTATTTATCAATTATGTGATAAAGGCCTTTTGGTATCATTTGATTCTCATATATTCCAACAAGCGGTAACATTTTCTTTTAGGCCAAGAAATGATACTTTGAACGGTATGGCATGCTCTACTCTTTTAATTCATTATAAATTGCTTAATGTTTTTCTCCTCTCTACTCATGATTTGTTTTTGATGTTGACAAATGGGGAGAGATAGATAAAAGATAAGATAGTAAGGGTTTATGAGACAACTTTTTATATATGAAATCTATGCAATCTTCAACTGTTTCATATAAGCAATCATTACAAAATCAAGGGAGAGTAAACTATACAGATAGATATTCTTTTGTTTTTACTCCTAACATACAGATGGTTGTCATGATCAACAAAGGGGGAGAATGTGAATCATGTAGGTTTTGATGATGTCAAAAAGATTTTTCTTGATAATGATTGTCATCATAAAAAAGGGAGAGAATGTGAATCATGCATGTTTCAAGTTTTGATGATGCTAGAGAGAATTTACTTGATAATGATTGTCATCATCATAAAGGGGAAGAATGTGAATGTATGAATACATGGTTTTGATGATGCCAAAGAATAATGAAACAAGGTTGCTTTCAAGATTAATTCAACAAACATTCAAAGGTTAAGCATTGCTTCAAGATCAAGAAAAAGATAAGGCTCCAACAATCTCATTGGTTGATCAAGCTTTTGCCTCAAAACACATTGTTTCCAACATCCAAGGCTCTGGTAATCGATTACCAAGCAGTGTAATCGATTACCATAAGACAATTTTGAAAATAAACTTTTAAAAGGGGTTTTGAATTTGAATTTTGAATCATGTAATCGATTACCAGATGTTTGTAATCGATTACCAGCAACGACACTTCAGAAAACACTTTGAAAAGTCATGACCCTTCAAAATATAACTATGTAATCAATTACCAGAAAGTTGTATTAGATTACCAGTGAAGAATTTCAGAAAAAACTTTTTGAAAAGACACATCTCTTCAAACCATTTTGAAAAGGCACGAAAGACCTATATATATGTGTGTCTGACTTCAAAAAGTAAGAGAGAGATATTCCAAGAGAACTTCATTGCTAAATGCTCTCTCAACAACTCTTGGGCAAACACTTGCAAATCTATTGAGAATTCATCTAGGAACTTCAAATTGTATCATCTCTAAAAGAGAGAAATTCCTCTAGGAACTTCAATTTGTATCATCCACTCTAAATGAGAGAAATCTTTCTGTTCATCTCAGAAAGTCAGTTGTAATCAAGAGACTGATTGTCTCTTGGATTGTGAGAATTGTAATCAAGAGACAGGTTGTCTATTGGAGAATCTTTGAATACAAGGGTGAGGGATCCGAAGGTGTGTTCAAAGTCTGTAAAGGATTTACAGAGATAGTGGAAAATCTCAAGTGGGTTGCTTGAGGACTGGACGTAAGCACAGGAAGTGGCCGAACCAGTATAAATCGAGTTTGCATTTATCTCTTCCCTTATCTCATTTATGTTATTGCAATCAATTTTGTCTTGGATATTTAAAGAACATTATTAAATTGATTGTTGCTTCTTCTTTTACATTCTGAACCTATCATTTAGAAGGTGGTTAAAAGTTTGTTAGTGAAAATTTTAAAACTTAATTCACCCCTCCCCCCTCATAAGCTATTGAGATCACCTATCCAACAATGATCCTTGATAGGCTCCTCTGCTAGGCCCCACCATTGAAAAACATTTATCAGAGTTGAGGTTGGGAGAAGTAGTTATGGTAGAGTCGGTGGGAGCATGAGGTTCAAGGAGGCTTATGTTTGAGTGGGTGGGTCGATCAAGGTTAGGGTTTGTAGGGTGGTTAACGTTTAGGTAAGGGGTTGTTGTAGTAGTAAGGTAGGTGGGTTTGAGTGTTGGGTGGTCATTGTTTGGTTTCAGGTTGGTGTTTGGTGTAGGGTTGGTTGAGAGGGTTTTTGTGTGTGGTTGATGAGGGGCTAGGGTTTTGATGAGTGTGTGTTGTCGCCATTAAAACATTATTTATGTTACAACTTAATTTCTAGATATATAATATAATATTAAATTTTATTTAGGGCCCCCATATTTTTATTTCAAGCTCTGCCATTGGGTGTTGGTTTAGAATCTAAATGCAGGCAAGAGCAATATTAAAAGGGTCTTTTTGAAAAAATTAAAACCAAAAGGAGGTAGATTATTAAACAAGAGAGGTGTGTGTAACAATTACCTGGCTTAGCAACAAAACCCAAAAAATCAGTCCGATCCAAAAAGTCACGACCAAAAACAAAATAGAGTGTTGCTAGGTGCACCCAACATTTTTGCTGGTGCACCCAGCAAAATTTAGAAATGGCAAAAATGCCCCTGACTTATTTTTTCCTTATAAAAGTTTTTTTTTTTCAGAAATGCACACAGCCCCCATTTTTGTTCACTTTTTTCCTCTGTTTTTTTGGTTTTTGTGCTGAATTGTCTCGGGTTCGTTGGTTCGTTGTGAACAGTTAGGTGCGGTGAAGGTGAAGGTGCGTTGCGATGGTCGACGGCGACAAACGAGGTACGCAGACACTGGTTCATTTGTCGCGGACGTACGGATCACTTACGGATCAACCTAATCCGTAAGTCTCTTACGGATCAACTTACGGATCAAGTTGATCCGTAAGAGACTTATTTTTGGCATTTGCTATTTTTTGAATTTAGTTTCCCTTTTTTCTTTTAAATTACTAATTTTTTTGTATGGCCATTTTTTGTTTGATTTGGTTAGATGGACAAAGATGAGTGGATGTATGAAATAATGTTTGGACGAGTGGATATGGATTATGAAAATGCAGAAGCATGTGGTGCGAATGAACCACATGTTGATTGTTCGGATGCATTCAACACTTCTCAGGTTATAATGTTAATGTCTGTCACAGATTTAATAAAATGAATACTGGTAGAAAACTTAAATTATGTGGATTTATTTGTAGGTGTTTGAGTGTCGAGAGGATGTTTTGCGGTGGGCTTGATCTGTGGCTCATGAAAATGGATTTGTAGTGATGATTTTAAGGTCGGACACAAACACAGGTAGTAGAGGAAGGACTACGTTTGTGTTAATTGGCTGTGAAAGGAGTGGCAAGTATAGGTGTAGGAAAAAAGAATTTATCAGAAGAGACACTGGGAC
Organism: Glycine soja; assembly: GCF_004193775.1. NCBI lineage: Eukaryota > Viridiplantae > Streptophyta > Magnoliopsida > Fabales > Fabaceae > Glycine > Glycine soja. The sequence continues at coordinate 8,654,475 of NC_041021.1, read as the reverse complement.
TAGGAAATGTGGGTGTCCCTTCAAGCTTCGTTGCAAGCCAATGGTTGGAGGAGAAGGCTGGATGGTGAAGTTGATTTGTGGAGTGCATAATCATGAATTGGCCAAGTCATTAGTTGGACATCCATATGCGGGGCGATTGACTAAAGCTGAAAAAACACTTATTGCTGATATGAAGAAGTCCATGGTGAAGCCAAGAAACATTCTGCTAACTCTGAAGGAACACAATGCCAATAACTTTACGACCATTAAACAGGTATACAATGCAAGAAGTGCATTCCGTTCTTCCATAAGAGGAAGCGATCTTGAAATGCAACATCTGATGAACCTTCTTGACCGTGATCAATATATTCATTGGCACAGAATAAAGGATGAAGACGTGGTTCATGATATCTTTTGGTGTCACCCTAATTCAGTGAAGTTAGTCAACGCATGTAATTTGTTATTTTTGATAGACAGCACCTACAAAACAAACCGGTACAGACTCCCACTGCTCGATTTTGTTGGGGTGACACCGACTGGGATGTCATTCTCTACTGGTTTTGCATATGTGAAGGGTGAACGCGTTAATAATTTGGTCTGGGCTTTACAATGGTTCTGAGGCCTTTTTTTAAAGCGTGATGTCCTCCCTGGAGTTATTGTCACTGACAGAGATCAAGCATTGATGAATGCAGTGAAAGATGTATTCCCTGAATTCACAAATTTGTTGTGCAGCTTTCACATAAACAAGAATGTGAAGGCCAAATGTAAATAACTAATTGCGCAAAAAAAATGCTTGGGATTATTAGTTGGTAAACTAAGTTAACTACACCATTTATAATAATTTACATATACTATAACTAAGTTAACTAAACCATTTTAATAACACGCGTGTATATAGACACAAATGTAAAATATGAGATACGATTCTAGGTTTTTAGACAAAGGGAATACACAATCAATGGAAATAAATAAAACTAACATTACTACTAGAAATAAATAAAACCAACATTACTAATGAAATGGGTTCATGTACAATATTTGTACATACATCGAATATGAATATAAAATATGTAAATAAACTACACCTAATCCGTGTGCCGCCTGCGTCGAAACCTAATATATGCTAGTTGGTCCTGTGTCACACTCCTGGCCATCCTGAGGCATTCTTCGATCACCTCATGTGTCGATGAGCCTGGCGTGACCACCCCTAGGCTCAGATGGCGCTCCAACCTCTCAGCAATCCAATGGCAAACTTCCTGTTAAATACAAAACAAACAGATTACACAAATTATTATAAAAATATTAATGTAAATGACATAAATTATTAGTATTACTTACCACTGCATGTCTAGGCTCCTCCACAGCGGGCCTCGCAGATGTCGATGGTGCTCCTGGCTCCGGCACATGAGGGATATTTGTCTGTGGGGGCTGAGGGACGACTCGGGGCTGCAGAGGATCTGATGCGTGGCCTGGTGTCATGAAAGGATGCGAGATGCAGAAGAACCAGTCCATGTAGTCACTAGCACACTGACCTGGCACAGCGCACACCTCACCTGCTGGAACGATATGATCCGAGTAGTGCATCCACCTGTCGTGTATATCATCATATGACACCCATGAATCGACAGGCGGAGCAGGAATGGTCTGTGTGTATCCAAACTACCGCACGACCCTCTCTGGTCGGTAATAAACAACAACAGGACCCCAGGGCAGGAGACCAGAATAGCATGAAATCAAATGCAAGTCCCGGACCGGTCAGTGCTCCCCATATAGGATCCAACAGACATCCGGAATCCGGAGTCGATCCAGGCGCTCCCTGTACGACACTATACGTATGCTCTTCACGGTCTTCTTCGTTGCAATACCTACATGCACGCGGGGAATCCTCGTCGTAGTCCTGATCAGCAGTGGACTCCGCGACTGAGGGAGAGTGCTCGTAAATCCAGCACTACAGAGGTAACATCAAAATGATAAACATTAATAATGAAAGTCTAACAAAATTTAAAGTTGAACATTGTTGAACCTCAACGAATGAAAAACATGTTTGTTACCTGCAGCAGTGTGATGTAACCGTCAAGTTGTCGACTGCTGCTGATAGAGGCATCGTTCAGCTGGTCGTACATATGCACCAAAGTAGTCACTCCCCAAGCATACCTCCCGGTCTGACTGAGGTCACGAAGGACCTCCAAATACATAACATGCACATTTGTTGCACTCTTGTTAGCAAACAGAGTGCAACCCAGAAGATGAAGGAGATATGCGCGAGCCGCAGCTGTCCAATGACCTGCCTGGCATCGACGCTCATATATATCACGTACCCATTACAGGCATACGTACGGTCCATGACACTGCCCTGTCTTAGCCCTGGCAGTCTCTGCAGAGACCATCAATAAGTCCACCAGCATCTGAACCGCATCATCCACGTGCAAGGGCTGAAAGACGTGCAAGTCACCAACCACGGGCAGATGTAGAATCGAGGAGACGTCGTCCAGCGTGCTCGTGAGCTCTCCCATAGGGAGATGGAAACTAGACGTCTCCCGGTGCCACTGCTCGACAAACGAGGACAATAGTCCCCGATCGCCAGTGTCTACTGAACACGCGATCAGAGGACTTAGTCTTGTCCCAGCAACTAGTCCTTTAATCGCAGGGACAGGCCTGCCTAAACTATGGACCTTCCTCCTGTGAGAGGATAACTTCAACTCAGGACGCTCCTGAATTGAAGTATAAAGGAACGCAAAATTTGTGAAAATCATCATTTAAAGGAAAACTAATTTCAATCATAAAGTATAATTAACAAGTAACTAAAAATAAATATTATAAATACCTCTCTCGTCCATACGCTACAAGCAACGTGATCCGCATACTAGGTAAGAACGGATGGGTCGCTCGGACGACCCGAAAATCCCTCATGCTCATCCTCAGCAGCCTGCGTGCCTGTGTCTGCAGGAATGTCTGCCCCAGTGTCCTCTACATCATCTGGTGCCATCGGGTCATCCGGAAATACGTCAGCTTCTACATCTGACGCAGGGACCACTGGCTCATCGTGCGTCACAGTCATAGGGACTCGCTGCCTCCGTGCGGATGCGGTAGGCCTTCGACGCTGTGGAGCATCATCAGAATCATCACGATCTCCTCGGCCCACACCTCTGCCAATAACGTGACCTAAGGCACAACCTAATCCTCTGGTCCTAACTATGATATGCAAATGAGTACCGCAAATTCCATCACTGATTTCATTCTCTCAAATTTCATGTGAGTCTCACAAACCCACCAAAGCCAGATGACAAATGAGAATTATTAAAATCATTGAAAGCATGGTTAAATGAGTGATTAAAATCATTGAAAGGATGGTTAAGTCACTTTAGGATTTTAGAAACTTTCTCATATGCTAGTTCAGCATATTCAGATTGACCACATTTTGATGTTGACTACCGAGTCATTATCGTATTGGCAACATTATAGCCCTGTACAAGTTTATGTTGACATTGAAATTCAAGGGAATTTACCTCAGTAACTCTTGAAGAACAACATGCACGCAAGCACACACACTTGTGATATAATTCGTCATACTGACACAGTCACATAAACTAGTATATATCAAGTCAGGGTCAGAAAGTTGATTTACTATTGAAACTACTAGCTAAGCAGATAGATGGTTGAGTTGAATAATGCCACTGCCATTTGTGAATATTTTGGTCATGTTTCTCTGATATTTGGTCATGCTAAAACATTGAAATTTTACCAAGCCTTCTGTTGGTATGAATTTTTGGGCTGCTTCTCACACTCCGTAACTTTCTCACGAATTGAAGTTTGCCATGTCTTGCTGCAAACAATGCAGAATCAAACAAGGCTTGAGTTTGCTATAACATCTGTTAAGAAGTTGCCCTACTTGACTTCAGCTCTCTCTAGTTGTGATTTTTATCTTTGTAATAATAAGACTAGTTTTAGTAGCAATATATGGTTTGGAATATTTGGATAATTTCGGACAAGCACTAGGTGTCTTTTGAAATTTTTTAAATGAAGAAAATTGCCAACATCTCAATATAATCATAATTCATGCTAATCAATATATACTATTAGGATAATTCCCTGAAAGAGGATACATCTATATATAATCATAATTCATGCTAATCAATCTATACTATTTATCTATATGTCAACATCTCATTATTTACAACCAAATTGTGACTAAAGTCAAAACAAATCGTGACAACAATCTAATAAGAATGATCCAAATTATAGGCAATATTTACTCTTCTACCAAAGTAATACATAAAAGGCAATTACATATTTGCATTAAATCAAATTAAAACAATTGATATTCTCCAAAGTGACACTATTTATCAAATATTTACCATACATTCAGAGGTCATCCTAATAACCAAAATTCCCAATTTCAAAAAGAACTCACAATGTATCAAATATTTGGCAATTTTTAAAATGAAGTTGTGACTGTTAGAGATCAAGTGATTCGTAAGCATTTTCCGGATCAAGTTGATCCAGAACATGCTTACAGATCACTTGATCCGTAAACTATGTCTGAGTAGTTTACGGATCAAGTGATCCGTAAGCGTCTTTCGGATCAAGTTGATCCGGAACATGCTTACGGATCACTTGATCCGTAAACTATGTTTGAGTAGTTTATGGATCAAGTGATCAATAAGCATGTTCCGGATCAACTTGATCCGAAAGATGCTTACGGATCACTTGATCCATAACCTACTCGAAGCTTCCCTACTCCGACAACAATGGCGGAAACAGAGGACGATGGCGCTTACCTCAACGGTGGACGCTGACGACGCTCCCTCGACGGTGGACGATGGCGTAGCTCTTCACGGAAACCTCCTCAATGCACCTCGCAACCTCTTCACAGCAAGCTCCTCTTCACGACAACAATGATTCGTGGCTGAATTCGAAAATGGTGAACTAGAGTTAGCGGGAGAGAGAGAGGTCCAAGAGGTCACCAACAAAATACAAAAATGGCTGAGGTGAGGAAGAAGAAGAATGAAACGCTCTGAGGAAGAAGAAGAAGGTAACTGTGTGTGTGAGGAAGAAGAAATTCGAAACGAAGAGACAGAGTAGCGGGAGAGAGAGCCATGCATTTTTAAAAAAAAATTAACCCAAGGATATTACAGACTTTTCACCTCAAGTGCTGGGTCCACCTACAAAAATGCTGGATGCACCTAGCAGCACTCAACAAAATATCTTATCCAAAATGGCGAGAAGCAAAATCAAGGAGACCTTGAATTGAATGAATCACGTGGGTTATCTCCAAATTTGATAACACTACTTGCATACATTAATGGAATTAAATTCTAATTTTTCCTATTTATATTTTTTAACCTTTTCTTAACAGAAATAAGAGAAGTATTTAAAATTTATATTTTAAAGATATTAACTGCGTCTATTACAAGTTTAATAAATGTTTAATTTTTTTATGTCATCCAACAAACGTACCAGTGTAGAAAATTGGTATAAATATGTATATATTTTTTAATTTAATCAAAAAATTTTAAAATAAATAAAAACATTTATTTTAAAAATTACACTTAATTATTAATTTTGCCAATTATTATTCAATACTTATCATATAAAACACATTTTTTGTGAATTTTTTTATTAAACATATATTTACTCATCTATTATATTAATTTCTTGTAACTTTATTATTTAAAATGTTGTATACTACAAAAGTATAAATTTAATTACTATTCATTCTTCTGTTGCTAGAGTAATGCCTGTTTGTATAAGTTTCTTTTTTCTTAAAATAATTTCTATATTTTTTAGTAAACAAATAATTTTTTTTATCTTTGATGTGTTTGTTTAAATTATTTTTTTAAATAAATTGTCTATTTTTTTTAAAAAAATATTACCTTTTTCTTAAAATCACTTTTTTTTTTGTAATCACTTCTTTTAAGATTATTAAACAAATAAACCTTAAAAAGTTCTTTCACCACCGTTTGAATTATCAGTCAGGTTTGATTTTAAAACATTTGTTATTATAAACATATTTAAAACATTCTCTTACCGGCAAAATTGAATTTGACCAGATTTGGTAGGAAGAAAGAACAAAAAGCACATTACATGAGTTGACATTTTTTCCATGTACCCATCTTAGGTATATGCAATTCTGCATGCACCTGAATTCAAGTTTCAATCTTTAACCTATCCATGGCTTCCTCACTCTTTCTTTGCAGTAACTACGTCTCCCCCACCTCCCAAAACCCCTTCAGAAGCATCCATTTAGCTCAATTCAGACCAAATGGGACATCCAATTTTCACTCAAAGCTTCGGTTTCAGAGACCCCACTTGGTTAGAGCCATGGTTTCTGATTCCAACACTTCCAGGAGACAAATAGAGGTTACATATTTTGGTCCCGTTTTTTTTTTATATGCATTGGATTGATTGAAGTTTCAGTGTGGTTGTTTCTGTAGAATGGCATCTGTTTAGGCAGAAAGTTTGAATTTTTTTTAGTGTATTATGCTTTGGATTGAAGTTTCAGTGTGGTTGTTTGTGTGGAATGACATTTTTTTAGGGGTAAAGTTTGAATTTTTTATGTTATGCTTTGGATTGAATTTTGTTTTTTAATATATGTTTTCTAAATGTTGTAATTTTTTTGTTGGTGAAAATTAGATTGTGTATGACCCTGAAGGAAGGATAAACAAGTTGGCTGATGAAGTAGACAGGGAAGCTTCTCTTTCAAGGCTTACTTTGTTCTCTCCTTGCAAGGTAATCTACCTTCCACCATGCTTTTGCTTAGAAGCTTACCCAAATTTGTTTGCTTTGTGTTGAAATAGCCTACCCTTCTTCTGCTGCAGATAAATGTTTTTTTGAGAATAACCAACAAGAGGGAAGATGGGTATCATGATTTGGCATCCCTTTTTCATGTAAGTTGTGATTGCAATTTGGTAAATGCTTTGATGCTCTTCTATTGCATCTACCTTTTAATATGGTATATGTATTCTTGAGAGTGTCTTGCATCTTTTGAGTCTTCAGGTGATAAGTCTAGGTGACATAATTAAGTTCTCTTTGTCACCTTCAAAAACCAAGGATAGCCTGTCAACCAATGTGTCTGGCGTGCCCCTTGATGATAGAAATTTGGTACTACTGTTTTCCCTTCTCAGCCTTTTGCTTCTTCTTCTGGTCATTTATTTGTTCAGACTTCAGAGAATGTTATGTGGAAATTCTCTTTTAACAGATTATTAAGGCGCTTAATCTTTATAGGAAGAAGACTGGCAGCGACAAGTACTTTTGGGTATGAAGTAACGATGTTTATTTTCTTCCTAATTTTTATGATTTTGAATTAAAAATTTCATGCTTCTTTGTTTTTCTTGGAATTCAACTCACCGCATGATTTAATGTGTGTTGTGTATATTGATGTTGTTTTCAGATTCATCTTGATAAACGGGTGCCTACTGGGGCAGGGCTTGGCGGTGGAAGTAGCAATGCTGCAACTGCACTATGGGCAGCAAATCAATTTAGTGGCTGTCCTGCCTCTGAGAAAGAACTCCAAGAATGGTCAAGTGAGATTGGATCAGACATTCCCTTCTTTTTCTCTCAGGGAGCAGCCTATTGCACTGGTCGAGGAGAGGTTAGTCCAAACATTAGGTACCTTCCTTTCTTGAAGTCAGATTTGAGAAAAACCACAAGATGTTTACGTCTTATATATTGCTATATCTTGCTGTGTGGATTCACAATGTGTGGCATCAATTGATAATATCTTACAATTCTGATTAATTGCTATAATTGTGAAGAGCTATGCCACTGTCCTGCAATACAACTTAAAGAATCGTGGTACAAATGTTTGATAGTCATTCACTACCGATTAAATATCAACCACCAACACACACCAAGTGGATCCAACCTTTACAATTGTTAGTTAAGATAATGTAGATTGATCTTTATTCCTGAAACCTTTAATTATTTATTACAGACATCAGATCATTTTGTCATGGATGGGAAGGGATTTGTTTGTTCCTAAATATCCCTTTTAACCTTTTGCAGCCAGCTAAACTTATATTCCATATGATTTCCCAATCAATATATTTTATCCAAGATTTTTCTTTCACTTATGCAGGTTGTTCAGAATATTCCTCCACCAGTATCTCTGGATGTTCCAATGGTTCTCATAAAGCCCCCAGAAGCATGTTCAACTGCTGAAGTCTACAAGGTATTTGACTTTTAGGGGTAGTAATGAAACCATACTTCCCCCCTCCCTCTTTTTATAGTCACAAATTTAACAACTTCCAATGGTTCAGTGTCTACGTTTGGATCAGACTAGTAATGTTGATCCTTTAACATTGCTGGAGAAGATCTCAAAGATTGGTATCTCACAAGATGTTTGTATTAATGATTTAGGTAAGCTTCTAGCTGTGTATCATTCTTTTTTTCACTTTCGTTTTGATTTGATCTTCTTGAATGCAAATTGCACATAATTCTATGAGGTGTTTAGCATGAAGGTAATCTAGCAGAACTGAGATTTACTATTCTATTCTCATTATATAATTGTATTTATAACTTACTGAAATATTGACCGTGTAAATGTCTTGCAAATCAATCCTTCCTATCATTGACATTGTTATATACTTATATTTGATCCTGATGCACATGTACAAGCATCAGAATACTAATTGAACTTGGTACTGTTCAGATGCATTTGACTTTTAATTTTCTTTTCATGTTTTCCCTTTTTTTTGTCTGCAGAACCTCCAGCATTTGAAGTTCTCCCTTCTCTCAAAAGACTGAAGCAGCGAATTAGTGCAGCTGGTCGTGGAGAATATGATGCTGTTTTTATGTCAGGAAGGTGATAACACTGGAAAACCTATTATTCTTTAATATCTAGACTGGCATTTCTGTGCAACTCATATATACTTGCTAGAGCTCCTGGGCACAAACATACTATGTGTTGGTTTCCTATAGTTTCCCGACTCCCTTTGGGTGTGAGATTAATCCCTTCTGCTACAAGTAGTGTCTCCTGGAACACAGTTCACTTACCACTGTGCCCAACCCCTTGTGGGTATATATTTATACATGTTAATATCCATTTTCGTAGTGTGTCTCTGTTTTCTTTCTCAGTATGCATTCTGCTCATGCTTAGCAATGCAGGACTAAACATAACCCAAATTTCAGTGCTACTAATCTGATATATAATGCTAATATTCTTTAATTAACTTACCCTGTATGAAGACAATTATTTAAAACTTAATATGATTATATCCTTAAGCACTTGCAATGTAAACTTAGTACATGAGTGGTTAGGTCATCCAGGAAATCTAATCCATTTGATTATAGATTGTTAAAATAGATAAAGTGAGCTGTCAAATATTGAGGGATATCAGTAATCAGAATTTTTGTATAATCACCAATTTCAACGACCATCTTTAATGATATAGTGTGTCCTGCTATTAATTCTTTTCATCTTTTGTTTATGTCACATAGATCAGGTTAACACAACCATCTACCCAACAAAACTACTTAAGAAACATATAATGCTATAGAGGCATGCAGAAACATTAAATGCTAATGCTATAGGGGAAGAGGGCCCCAAAGAGAAACTCAGATAATAACTTTATAGAAATTAGCACTTGTTAAGTGATTGTCCAATAATCTAACCAAGTTGCGGCATGATGTTTGGATATTGTTGACCACCTAAAACCATGAGTCACCCCACCTGCTTATCAAAGTTTATTTGCCAAGACTCTTAAAACATGTACTTCCTCTTTGTCCATAAAACTGTATAAACTACAAGAGAACTCAGATCCAAAGCAAGTTACTCGAGTAGCCTTTTGGAAAGAGATTATTAAAACCTCAATGGGGATTGATACGTAACTACTTCCTGGTTGTGTTAGGAAAATCCCTCTAGAAGTTTAGGCTAGTAGAAAACACATTATGTTGATGTTGCTCAACAAATAAGGATTGGAGTCTGGAATGACCCGGAATTGAAAAATAGAATTAAATCAGAGAAAAATAAAAATAAAAGCCAAAACAATAAACAACATTAGTGACAATTAATCTCAAGGTAGCAAGTAACTAAGCACTGGTAACACATTGAAGATAGTACGATACTAAAACAGTTATTAACTTATAATTTATTAGTGAAAATTGAGTCTGTTCTGCAATTGTTTAGCCTTTGATATTTATATCTACTGAACAGAGTAACCAAGTCTGTCTTTAGCTTGATTCAAATGACAAGATATCTTATTATTTCAAACGATTTGTAAAATTGCTATAAAATTGTATCTTTCTTCTTATTGTACTTCTTTTTTTCCCTAGAAAAATACAATAATTTTAATTGTAGCATCTCATTGATGGTTACACAAATGATTGCCTTTAATGTGGACTGCACATCTGGTTTGTAAAATTGGTCATGAGTTTTCTGTGATCTTGAACTATGGTGATTGAACAATTTAGAAAATAGCACTAAATTTATTATAATCCTTTCTTTCTGTCTTGAGAACCTTTTAAATCAAACTCAACCATCAAATTTCAGACAGATAGCCTTCTGAATAATACAAGCCATCAGTTATCCATGTCTGTTGTTTGAGTCTATTCTTCATAGGTTGAAACTGTCTTCTGTGGAAGGGAAACCCTAAGAAAGAGCTTTCTTTCTTTTTCTGTTAAGGTTTCATTTTCCAAGAACAGATTCATTCTTTGTTCTTTCTATCTTTCATTCTGTTCTTCAATTCTGGTTTGTTGGTTCATAGCAAGCATCTCTCTTTTACTGTCTTTCTTTGACTTTGAGGAAGATCCCACGAATCATCTTCTATCGACATCGTCTGCTTACTGTTACCGTACGCTCTTCTTACCCAACCCAAATCATCTGGTACTTTGTCCGCTCTCCCTTTCCTGGTGAAGGAGAGAGAGTTTTACAGGCTGATGCAGCTAAGAAAGTCTTGTTGAAAGCAGGAACGAAGACTGTGACGACTATTTGAACTAGTTTCAAAGGATTGATTGACCCTTGGGAGTGAATCTGGCTAGGGCACCCTCGTAAGGCGTAGGGTAGGGATTTGAAACCGGAGGCCTCTCCTCATCTAGTTCTTTCGTTACGCCGAGAAGAAGCAGAAAGAAGCTTGGAAGAAGGATGGTCAATCTTCTCAGTAATGAATTTTCCAGAAATACCCTTGTAGTTTGAATTTATTCCTTTATAATTCTAGTTCTATCAAGGGTTATATAATAACTTAATAAGCAAAAGTAAACTGAGGTTTACACTTCCCTGTTCTGAATGATACTATTTATTCTGAAGTAGTCCAATGTTTATTTTGCTCTTCTTTCCTTTTTCTGTGATATAAAGTCTTGATTTTAAAAGTTGCAATCATCTTATATGCTGTCTTAATACACATCCTGCAGTGGAAGCACCATTGTTGGAATTGGTTCTCCTGATCCTCCACAATTTGTTTATGATGATGATGAATACAAAGATGTCTTCTTGTCAGGTAAGCTTCAATAACCTTAAAATGTTGAAAACTACATCCATGTCTCTGATATACTGAAACTCTAGTTCCATATGCGCATATCCACTTATTCAGAAGCTAAAATGATTAAATCTGTGTTTCTTATGCTGCAACAATGTTGTTGGAAGTGGGAAATCAATTAGTGGTTGACATGGGTTAATTTTATTTTTATAGCACAAGATTATGAAGAGGTTTTACATCATTTGATCTGCAAATATGAGCTGTTAAAAATGTAAATCCCTTACAATAGCTATTTTAATTTGAAAAATATACAAAGTTCAACTCAAAGGGCCCCTTTTATTGAAATTCTGGTGGGGCAAGTGAATTCTGGTAAGCAAGATGGCATTTTGTGATGGAATCTGCTGAAAAGTTTGTCACTAGCAGCATTAACTGAAAGGATGCTAGTGTTATCTCATTAAACATTTTATATAGTGTGGTGTGTCGGCGCTGGTGCGTAATGATGTGTTTTATAGTTAAAAATATTATGAGGTTGTTTTAGAATGATGGAGCAAAATTATTATGATGTTGAATACATCTAATTTTTTAATTATGAGGTTGTTTTAGAATGATAGAGAAAAACTTATGATGGATTTGGTTTTAATGTGGACTTTTCTCGTTCATTCTTTCTAATTGCAGATGCCTATTTTCTCACTCGAGAGGCAAATCAGTGGTACCAAGAACCTGCTTCAAGTCCTTCTGCCTCTCCTGTTGTTTCGGAGTCTGTTTAACCTACGGTCTTATAAGATAAGAAGATAGTAATGTAAAATTGCATTATCTAGTCTTTTTTCCTGCATCATTTAATGATGTAAAAAAAAATAAGTTTTGCTGCTTTAACTGCTGGGAATCAATAAAATTAAAGAAAGAAAAATGAATGAATAAATATTAGGCACTGCCTCTGAGTTGTACCAATGAGCTAATAATTGATCTTATAGCATGCCTCTGGGAACTGTGATCAACCCAATAATAATGTTGTAAGTTTAAGGTTATCTTAGTTCTGTTTCAAAGTTGGATAAATTTGATTTTAAACCATTGTAATTAGAATGTGTATTCCAATTAAAGTCTAATAAATTTTACATTAGAATTAGTGTACAGTGTGAAAAATTGATTCTTGATACAAAACAAAGAAGTACTTGGTCTCCCTGATACCACATTTTTTTTTTACATTTGACTAGATTTCAGGTGTCCATCAACCGTGGCCTCACATGAGAAAAGTGTAGATATTTTGAACCTAGCCAGTATTTGTAGCTGTTCCTTTTTAAGAGAAATTTGAAATTTTGGGCCAGAGTCTTAGGTTTTTTGTTTTTTTGTCTGACTATGGTATTTCTATGAAATAATTTCCGCCAAAAATAATGACTAATCTACATTGAAGACCTCAAATGTTTACAGGATAAGGTATTTTTCTTCCAATGATTTATTTCATATCTAAAGATCACCCAATATTTATATTTTGGACCACTTAATTAAAAAATACAACCCTCTATCAGAGATTTTGAAAGAAAGGAGCAAAGTTGGCATCTTGACATAAACTAGATTCAAAGTAAAAACTAAATCAACGGTCTGTCACTATTTTGTCACCCTAATTGAATCGACAATTGAAAGTGTTTTTCTTTCCTAACTAATGATATCAGATGAAAGTCTATTATGGGAACAAGAATGTCAAGTGTTTTTTATATTATATTGACTAGGTAATTTCGTAGATATAGTTGTATGATTAATAGTGGACTGGTTAGATAAAGTTTCTTCCTATAATAACAACTTCATGATTAAAACTCATAAGTTGCAGATAAAGTTCACACTATTACAATTCATTTCCAACACAACACCCTATAGTTGAGGTGAATAGGAAAGATTTGACTCCATTCATGTTTAAAACAACTCACGAAAAAGGATGTCCATCTTAGCTCTTGAAGTAATAGTAAACCGATAGCTATTAGCTACCCTAACTCGAAAAAGTATAACCAGTGGCATCCAATTGAAATAAAACTCTTCAATTGCACTGAAGTTGAATGCAGCAGCAGGATTGAATGTGACTAATCTCAATTGGCTTCTTAAATTGGATACCTAGTCCATATTTTTTGGTTTAAATTTATTAAAAATCACCAAGTTGTACAAAGAAATATCACTCCTTATTTGATGAACTTCCACTAATTTTAATCGGTAGTAGTATTTAAAAAAAAAAAAGTATATTGCTGGTACTCCTTTATTAAATGCATCACGTGACTTGATCAACATTCAAACACATGTAATAAAAATATAGTCCCTGTACTTACCAAAATGTAACACTGCCACAAAACTGTCACGAGAACTGAGCAGAACCGTAGAATATTTGAAGTGCTATCAAACATTCCACCGCTCTACCCAGTTAGTTTATATAGTGTGTACTTAGTGTATGGAAGTGAATTGTGCATATGACAGCAAGTTACGGGGTAGTTTACTGTGCATGCATGTGAAATTCCACAGAAAGCTTACCACCAACATCATATCAACTATAGCATCATAAGAACAAACATCAAATCCACACATTTTTTGGTCTTTTTTTTATTCATTTGATTTCTCCCCTCAACTCTACAGAGAAGGAGAAGAAACAAACTGTCTTGGTAAACTAAAAAGGTCTTTTCCTTCAAATGGAGAACTCCAATCCCGAGATCCTGATGGTTCAGCAGAAGATACTCCACCTTCTTGCAATCCAGGCAAGGGAACCATGCTACCATTAGAGGGTAATGATCTAATTGCTTGCTGAGCAACCGTGCCAGAAGCATTTGAGCCATATAGAGTACTACTACTCTTTGTAAAAGGAGAAAGCCCAAACAATAATGCATTAGACCTGGGTGGAGATAAACCTCTATCCAAGGACCAGTCTATGTTGGTATAATCAAATTGCATTGTTCCACCAGTGCTCCAGTCTACCGGAGAAGTTGCCCCTGATGTAGCTGCTGATCCTAGCCCGGAAAAGAGTCCAAGAGAAGAAGCAGCGGCAAGCGTTGGAGATGCAGATGTTCTATTCCATAAGTTATTCCCTTGATTGGTTGCTTGGAGATCTACTGAACTGCTGTTGCCAGCCACAAACTGCTGAGGAGGTTGACATTGAAGTTGGTGGTACAGTTGATTAGAACTGAAATAGTTTGAACTGAGGCTTCTAGTGCTAGGAGGATGAGACATAAAGCCATTGGACCTCATGACTTCAACACTATTAGTTGGATACCAACTGGCAGCTACTCCGGGAGGAGATGAACTCATGCTGGCAGCTGGAATCTGCTTTGCATTTACAGTTTGAGGTCGCTGCATCACAATTACTGGCTCCCTAGTTGCTCCAGGTTGAAGGTTCTTGTAATCACCTCCCACAGCCATATAAGAAGCTTCTGTTTTAGCAGGTGTGGATGACACTTGCAACGGTGAAGCCAATGAAAAAGAAACTGAAGGATTAGATCCTGCACCTGGCCACCTCTTGTCAGCTGGTACAGCAGCTTGTTGGGGCTTTGCCCATTCAGACTTGGGTAAGATTCTCTTGAGAGGCTGCACAAGTCTGTTGCTGGATTCTGTAGATCCTCCTAGCATAACTGCTTGCTTTGCATAGTTAAAATCCTTTTCATCTTTTTTGGGTTGATTTGGAGAAAGTATGGGTTTTGTCTGTGTCCTAGCATTCTGATTCACAGCTTCTGACTGCTTATTGGTGAGGGAAGGAAGATCACCAATTTCCTCTGGCTTTGGTGGACCAGATGGTCGATCCAGCTTCAACTCTCTCAAAGACTCTGCAGCCTTATCAAGATCACCCTCACAAGCAACAACTGCTCTTTCAACCTCCTGTTTTGAGCAATTGTACCTGATTTCTAGGTCTGCAATTCGAGCAAGTTCTTCTGATATATCGATTTTCAAATTACCCCCACCTATATTTGTTTCTTTATGATTATCTGCTTCTTCACCACCTTCAAACAGCCATGCTACTGATTCCTCCACCCTTCCTTCATTCAGTATCAATGCTACTGTTGCACGCTCATGAGAAAACCCCATTGCCACAAGCTGTTGAGCAAGTGCCTCAAGTTTCCTTGACATAATATATCCAGTGCAACGATCATGCAACTCTTGTGCCCGCCTTTCCTTCTGTCGTTGGTGCTTCTTTTCATTCTTCTGGCGGATTTTCTCACGTTTATCATTATCAGCTCCTGGTACTGCTTCCAGTCGAGCAGGAGGATTAGAAGCAGCTTTGTCTTTATGGTCCTCTGACTCACCAGACCAACTACCATTGTTAGAAACAGAATCATACTCCACACCAGCTACCACTGAGCCTGCAGGATGTTCATCTGTCTCATCTATGTTCCGAAAACGACCATTAGAATTTACTTGAGAAGTAGATGTTGGTGACGTCTCCAAAGTATGAAATGTTCCCAATAAAGGGTTGTATGCACTAGCTGGTACACCAGCCACAGCATTACCAGATCCTGAAGACTTGGCAGAAGACTTTTGAGCTTCCTTGACGGCCTTTTTGTCTTTGGACTTAGATTTGGAAGCAGGAGACATCTCTTCAGTAGCAAATATGCCCCTGCAACATAAAAGAAACATTCAGATTAATTTTTTTTCTATTGAACTACCAAATTAATAGAGTTAATATAAAAAAAAATAAAAAAACCAAAGCACATTTATCACATAACATTCTGTTAATTTCATCATCATGGGTGTGGATCTGTTAGCAAACAATCAAGTGCTCAACGATTATTGGAGGACAACATAACAAACTACAGAGGGAAAAGGACAAGGGAGGGGGCATAAACTGAAGATTTCTTACCCTCTTGCAATTGCATTTGTAACTTTCTCCTCTATCTCAATAAATTCTTTGTTAAAAAAGAAAGAAATTTCTAGCAAGGAGCGAGAGAAATAAATCAGGTTTATGAATTTCACATCCAATCCAATATTTTTCCAGCACTATAATTGATTAAAGAGAATTTAATAACACGGGACCTTTCTTCTAAAGTGACTACTAATTTCATTTATGTGCATGGTGATCTCTGGAAATTTTAATAAGAAGGATTCATGCAATACATAATCTATTTGACAAAAAACAATAAGTCCTCTACAGAAGCACAGGGCAGAGCATGAAAATTGAGTTGTTGCCACTTAAAAGACAACAATACAGAAAAAGTAGTTAGTTTGTTTTATCTGTGCATTGAAAGAATGGAATCTAATAGTGCTTAGTGCACAAATCACAGTGCAATTTAAGTTTTCATACAGATGCAACTACAATGCTTCAATCAGGTACATTTACAACTGCATCAAAAATTTAAAAACTAATAATATTATGAACCAATACAACAGAAGTAGATAATTTGATTAATCAAGTATTGAAAGGATGGAAACAGATAGTTAGGAATAAAATAATCAGATAAAAACTTACTGGATCAGTTCATATAGAGAAATAAAAGGATATCAATAATTCAGAATGGATTGAGATTCAACTGAACAAAAAAAAATACAGTAACAAAGGACATTTGAGAGGCCATGATTTATCATATCCATTCCTTAGTGACAACTTCCTTCCCTTGTTTAATATTTCTCTATTTCTCCAAAAGCTTACAACAGAATTTCCCTCCAATTTCCCCTATGGCCGGCCAGGCTGGCAATAGGTTATTCCCAGTCATGCCAATTCCCTTGCCCACTTAAGATCAAGATTCCCTACATTTCTTCCTTGTGCACACCCTCACTATAGGAGATTTCCAAACATAATGCAATATAACTTCTCACACAGATAAAATTACAGGACTTCAATCAGGTACAGGTACAATTATATTGAAATTTAAAAACAGAACATAAAGAATCCATAACAAAGATCCACTCAAACATTTGCCCCCTTATTATTTTCATACCAAAATGCAATGAATCAAGTTTCCTACACCCTCTGCCACCTGAAGAACCATCAACAAATATTTTTCTTCAACTAAGGATTATAAGGTCATATTTAGGGTAGAGGGTGAGGCAAAAGGAGAACAAGTCTTTTAAGTAAACAGCTAAATGTCGTCACTTAAAACAATGGTCATCTTAAACCCCTAAGACACCATGACCAAAACAGTCAAACCCCTAAATCCAGTTTGAATTTTACCACTATGAAACCAAATAATATGTTGTAGGAGATTATTTGATTTAATTGTATTCTAATAAAGTGAACAATAAAAATCAAGATGATCCAAGGTTACTGGACAATTAGGCAACAAATAAAGCTTTAAGAATGCCAACACAGAACTTAATACAAAAATCATCAAGAGATGAAAGCATACATCTTAAAGAGATCAAGCCATACTACTGTACTATTTCAAAGCACACAACCACAGTACATTTTATAATCAATCTTTCTAGATAACAATATTAATCTCAAGCAGAAATTTAAGGCTCATCACCTGATAACTTTTAACTGTTTGCAGATACCCAACAGAACCTTTCCCAATCAAAAGATTTCCAACCACCATAAAAGGCGTACAATACTGACCTCCAAACAAAGGTACAATTATAACATGTCAAGTCCAATATATAACAGCATTCATTGCAGCTAAGCGTTAGAAGAAGAATCTATGGCAACCCCCCACCCACACACACTAAAGGTTTATGATCAACATGCCAGAAAACTCGGCCCCGTTTCAGCCAGTCCTATCGTCATCCAACATTATTAATCTATTAACTAATCTCCCCATTCTTCTGTAAATAACCTTATGATAGAAACAAGGGAACTAAACAATCAGAATAGGACTATATGACTTTAGTGGACTTCCACACTGCATATTGATCTTTTGAAGGAACATTAAGCTCAACAAAAACAAAAATCAGAATTATCATTGTTTGATCAATATTCTTTTCAAGCATACCCCCCATGCGAATGTGAATAGCCTAAAGTTAAAAATCAAATACATACTCACCTTCCATTTTTATTATTTATTATTATTGTTTACCTTCCAATCCTTTTTACTGAGAGGATAAAACATGGCATTAGGTGCAAAAAATCACTACACACTCCTAGCCGTAAAGTACATCCAGAAATATTCAAGGAAGAAAACAAAAATCCAACTTATGCAAAGATCATAACAGTCATGTGCAACCTTTCAACTACCTTTGAATGACTTGCAATTAATCAAAACAGTAGTGACAATATTATTATACTAATTATTATATTATTATACTAATAAAAGTACAGACAACTACAATTAGAACAAGCACAACTGCATAGTCATGAAAAATATTATAAAAAAAAGTTTTTTGAGATTATCACTGCAACATATCCAGTGCTACTAATCAGTGAAATTAATTGTTCTTCGGTCTTCTAAGCAGGTTGCCAACGTGCGCCCAATACAAAACAATCAACAAAATCTACAACAACCCAAAAGCCACCGCAAATCCTCCTCAAGGATCCATCAACGAACAAACCCAATCCAAATCCAAACACGTCCACGAAATTCCGATTACGAAAATCCGAAGAACCACCGAATGCGGAATGCAAATCGCGAATTGCGAAAACAAAGGAAAAATAAAACCTAAACAGCTGAAACCACATAATAGAGTTTTGATTCGCAGAATTTCATAGTTATGGTTCATATTAAAAGCAAAAAAAACACTTAGAGAGAATTGAGAAACAGAGGAGGAGGAGGAAGAAGAAGAAGAAGAAGAAGAAGAAGAAGAAGAAAAAGAAGAAGAAGAGAAGGAGAAAGAACCTGTGGATCGAGCAGTTGAATGGTGATAACCGTTGGGAACTTAGAGCGGAGAGAGAGATAGGTTTTTCGAGGTTGAAAAATGAAATTGAGGGAATTAGGGTTTTGATTCGAAGAAACAGAAGAGATCCGAAAATTTGCGAAAAGCGAAACGAAAAAATGTCCAAATCTTAAAAACGAAACATTTATAGTGACGTCTCAGTTGTTGCTTTCCTTTCTTAATTTTCTTTTTCTTTTTACATATAAAAATATTATGAATCCTTTGGTTTGTTAAAAATCTAATCTACTGTTATAAAAGAGAACTCCAGGAAAATTACTAGTATGACCCTTCTTAAAAAATTGGCACCTGTCCCTTTTGTTAGGTTTATTGTTATTTTGATGTGTTTTTGGTTTGTCCTCAGCTTCTACACATAAGTGGTTTACGTGTTGTTCTTTTTTTATCTGCAAGTGGTTTACGTGTTAAGCAAGTGGTTTACGTGTTAATTGTTTTGATTAGCAAGGAATTTTTGTGCCATGTGTCTGATGAGCTTCCACTCTTTGATTGGGCACGTGGTTTGGGGGTTTTGTGCAATCCCGTTGGTTGTTGTTGTTGTGTCATTTTGGTTTGTTTCTTTTTCAAGTTTGAAAGCAAAATTGGATTTGAAGGTGTGAGGCTCGGCCTTGGTTGTTTCTTTACTAACTTTTATGTGCATGGCTGTGATTTTCGTTTTAGTTTTGTAGTTTGGTTTTGTTCTGTTGTTGGGGTTGTTCTGTTTTTTTGTTGTGACATTTTCGTTTGTTTCTTTTTTAAGTTTGAAAGCAAAACTGGATTTGAAGGTGTGAGACTCTGTGTTGGTCGTTTCTTTTCGAACTTTTATCTGCATGTCTGTGATTTTCGTTTTTGTTTTCCAGTTTGGTTTTGTTCTGTTGTTGGGGTTGTTCTGTTTTTTTGTTTAATGTCTTTGTGTTCGGTTTGGTTTCAGTTTGTATCTGTGTTAGTCTTTTTCGTTGTTTTTTTTCTTTGGTGCTTTGTTTACTAACTTTTATATTGTGCATGGCCGTGATTTTACAGTTTTTCTTTGGTTGACAAGTTTCTTTTGTGGTTTGCTTTTCCTCTATTTGGCTTTTGCTGAGTTTGTTATGATTTTGTTGTCCTTTTGTTTTCTTCTTCGGGTGGAACAAAAAATTTGGGATGAAGTACCAATGGCCCACAAATTTTGTTTTCAAGCACTTGATCAAAGTTTAAGAGACATTATCACAAATAAATCAAGTTCAAATCAAATATTTGGAGGCAAAATTATAGTATTCGGTGGAAATTTTCGCCAAATACTACCAGTCATCTCAAGAGGAACCCGCTCAGACATTGTAAATGCAGCAATCAATTCATCCTATCTATGAGATTCGTGTGAAATATTGACCTTGACAAAAAAACATGCACTTACACAGCAATCTAGAATCAGTTGATTAACAAGAAACTGCCACATTTGCTAAATGGATTCTAGACATTGGAGATGGAATTATAGGTGATGAAAATGATGATTATGCTACAATTCAAGTTCCTGCTCATCTACTCATTACTCAATATGATGATTCAATCAGTGGTATAGTCAAATCAACATTCCCAGACTTAGATCAACACCACAATAATCCTGAATTCTTTAAATCCAAGGCAATACTAGTTTCAACAAATGAAACAATAGAACAAATCAATCATTACGTACTGTCCTTCATTCCAGATAATTATCTCATTACTTATTTAATTGACACTTGCTCAGTGAAAAATATAATCACTGAAATTGCAATTTTCCAAATCATAGGTGATCACATGGAATATCTAAGCTCTGATTCCGTTGATAAATCAGAAACCAATGAAGATTCGTATTTCCAATCAATTACTACTAAATTCCTTAATTCATTGAACACATCCGGTTTGCCAACTCATTCTATCAAACTTAAAATTGGAAGTCCTATAATGCTGTTAAGGAACCTTGACCAAAATCAAGGTCTATGTAATGGTATTAGATTAGTGGTAACAAAGATGACAAAACATGTAATTGCAGCTGAAATTATCTCTCGTAAAAACATTGACCTCGCCGTTTATATTCCAAGAATGTCAATGTCGCTTTCACAATCACCCTGGCCGTTTAAACTATTGAAAAGACAATTTCCGATTATGCTATCTTATGCAATGACAATTAACAAGTCACAGGGACTATTGCTATCCATGGTTGGACTTTATTTGCCAAAACCTGTATTCACTCATGGCCAATTATATGTTGCATTGTTAAGGGTCAACTCAACAAAAGGATTAAAAATCCTGATTCATGATGATGAGCAGAAAAGCATGAATTCCACTACCAATGTAGTATTCAAAGAAGTGTTCAGAAACATTAAAAGATAAATTTCAGTTGTTTAATATCAGGTTCAATTCTATTGTCTTGCTTTTTCAAACAGTTTTATTCTTTAATAATCAATTCTTCCACATTGCATTATGACTGCATTATATAATTTAACTTATTACAATCTTCAATACAATTTGATTGATATTAAATATTGAGAATTGACTATCAGTTTCAATTCTTTTGTCATGCTTTCTGAAACAGTGCTACTCTTTTGTGATCACTTCTTGCAGGGAATATCTAAGCTCTGATTCCGTTGATAAATCAGAAACCAATGAAGATTCGTATTTCCAATCAATTACTACTAAATTCCTTAATTCATTGAACACATCCGGTTTGCCAACTCATTCTATCAAACTTAAAATTGGAAGTCCTATAATGCTGTTAAGGAACCTCGACCAAAATCAAGGTCTATGTAATGGTATTAGATTAGTGGTAACAAAGATGACAAAACATGTAATTGCAGCTGAAATTATCTCTCGTAAAAACATTGACCTCGCCGTTTATATTCCAAGAATGTCAATGTCGCTTTCACAATCACCCTGGCCGTTTAAACTATTGAAAAGACAATTTCCGATTATGCTATCTTATGCAATGACAATTAACAAGTCACAGGGACTATTGCTATCCATGGTTGGACTTTATTTGCCAAAACCTGTATTCACTCATGGCCAATTATATGTTGCATTGTTAAGGGTCAACTCAACAAAAGGATTAAAAATCCTGATTCATGATGATGAGCAGAAAAGCATGAATTCCACTACCAATGTAGTATTCAAAGAAGTGTTCAGAAACATTAAAAGATAAATTTCAGTTGTTTAATATCAGGTTCAATTCTATTGTCTTGCTTTTTCAAACAGTTTTATTCTTTAATAATCAATTCTTCCACATTGCATTATGACTGCATTATATAATTTAACTTATTACAATCTTCAATACAATTTGATTGATATTAAATATTGAGAATTGACTATCAGTTTCAATTCTTTTGTCATGCTTTCTGAAACAGTGCTACTCTTTTGTGATCACTTCTTGCAGGGAATATCTAAGCTCTGATTCCGTTGATAAATCAGAAACCAATGAAGATTCGTATTTCCAATCAATTACTACTAAATTCCTTAATTCATTGAACACATCCGGTTTGCCAACTCATTCTATCAAACTTAAAATTGGAAGTCCTATAATGCTGTTAAGGAACCTCGACCAAAATCAAGGTCTATGTAATGGTATTAGATTAGTGGTAACAAAGATGACAAAACATGTAATTGCAGCTGAAATTATCTCTGGTAAAAACATTGACCTCGCCGTTTATATTCCAAGAATGTCAATGTCGCCTTCACAATCACCCTGGCCGTTTAAACTATTGAAAAGACAATTTCCGATTATGCTATCTTATGCAATGGCAATTAACAAGTCACAGGGACTATTGCTATCCATGGTTGGACTTTATTTGCCAAAACCTGTATTCACTCATGGCCAATTATATGTTGCATTGTTAAGGGTCAACTCAACAAAAGGATTAAAAATCCTGATTCATGATGATGAGCAGAAAAGCATGAATTCCACTACCAATGTAGTATTCAAAGAAGTGTTCAGAAACATTAAAAGATAAATTTCAGTTGTTTAATATCAGGTTCAATTCTATTGTCTTGCTTTTTCAAACAGTTTTATTCTTTAATAATCAATTCTTCCACATTGCATTATGACTGCATTATATAATTTAACTTATTACAATCTTCAATACAATTTGATTGATATTAAATATTGAGAATTGACTATCAGTTTCAATTCTTTTGTCATGCTTTCTGAAACAGTGCTACTCTTTTGTGATCACTTCTTGCAGGGAATATCTAAGCTCTGATTCCGTTGATAAATCAGAAACCAATGAAGATTCGTATTTCCAATCAATTACTACTAAATTCCTTAATTCATTGAACACATCCGGTTTGCCAACTCATTCTATCAAACTTAAAATTGGAAGTCCTATAATGCTGTTAAGGAACCTCGACCAAAATCAAGGTCTATGTAATGGTATTAGATTAGTGGTAACAAAGATGACAAAACATGTAATTGCAGCTGAAATTATCTCTGGTAAAAACATTGACCTCGCCGTTTATATTCCAAGAATGTCAATGTCGCCTTCCCAATCACCCTGGCCGTTTAAACTATTGAAAAGACAATTTCCGATTATGCTATCTTATGCAATGGCAATTAACAAGTCACAGGGACTATTGCTATCCATGGTTGGACTTTATCTGCCAAAACCTGTATTCACTCATGGCCAATTATATGTTGCATTGTTAAGGGTCAACTCAACAAAAGGATTAAAAATCCTGATTCATGATGATGAGCAGAAAAGCATGAATTCCACTACCAATGTAGTATTCAAAGAAGTGTTCAGAAACATTAAAAGATAAATTTCAGTTGTTTAATATCAGGTTCAATTCTATTGTCTTGCTTTTTCAAACAGTTTTATTCTTTAATAATCAATTCTTCCACATTGCATTATGACTGCATTATATAATTTAACTTATTACAATCTTCAATACAATTTGATTGATATTAAATATTGAGAATTGACTATCAGTTTCAATTCTTTTGTCATGCTTTCTGAAACAGTGCTACTCTTTTGTGATCACTTCTTGCAGGGAATATCTAAGCTCTGATTCCGTTGATAAATCAGAAACCAATGAAGATTCGTATTTCCAATCAATTACTACTAAATTCCTTAATTCATTGAACACATCCGGTTTGCCAACTCATTCTATCAAACTTAAAATTGGAAGTCCTATAATGCTGTTAAGGAACCTCGACCAAAATCAAGGTCTATGTAATGGTATTAGATTAGTGGTAACAAAGATGACAAAACATGTAATTGCAGCTGAAATTATCTCTGGTAAAAACATTGACCTCGCCGTTTATATTCCAAGAATGTCAATGTCGCCTTCACAATCACCCTGGCCGTTTAAACTATTGAAAAGACAATTTCCGATTATGCTATCTTATGCAATGGCAATTAACAAGTCACAGGGACTATTGCTATCCATGGTTGGACTTTATCTGCCAAAACCTGTATTCACTCATGGCCAATTATATGTTGCATTGTTAAGGGTCAACTCAACAAAAGGATTAAAAATCCTGATTCATGATGATGAGCAGAAAAGCATGAATTCCACTACCAATGTAGTATTCAAAGAAGTGTTCAGAAACATTAAAAGATAAATTTCAGTTGTTTAATATCAGGTTCAATTCTATTGTCTTGCTTTTTCAAACAGTCCTATTCTTTAATAATCAATTCTTCCACATTGCATTATGACTGCATTATATAATTTAACTTATTACAATCTTCAATACAATTCGATTGATATTAAATATTGAGAATTGACTATCAGTTTCAATTCTTTTGTCATGCTTTCTGAAACAGTGCTACTCTTTTGTGATCACTTCTTGCAGACAATTCCATTGATTTTAAATACTAAGAATCCACCAACAATAACAACAAGCAATCTATATTTTTTTTAAAAATGCCTCCTTAATGAAACATAACCGCTTTGACACAGACACACAGTCAGAAAAATACGTATATATATACACGTCCTTTTATTAATAACAAAATAATAATTATCGAGAAATTTAATTACCACCACAGGAACATGTAAAATAGTTTAGTCATTGGGTAAACTTTACATTATTAATCTATTAATTAATCCATTAAGGCGAAAACCTCATAGAAAAAATTAACCCATTTAAGGCCCAACTATTACATGCACACCACAAACAGCACTAAAGTCCAATCAGTTCTGAAACCATTCACAAAAAAACCGTTCGATTACTTCCACAACTATTCACGTTCAGACTCTTCACATCACCACTAGCTTTCCCATTCAAGAAGCAACTATTGAGTTGCACCGTTTCCAACAAAAACCTACCGCCACTTATGGCATCGAGAAGATAAATCAACTAATCAAGTCCACTCAACTATTAAGCCATATTACAGGTTCCTCTGGAAACTTCATTTCAACAGCCTATCACCATACTTTCACAACTTCAGACAAACCCAAAATGAGTATCGCATCTTCCACCGCTTCAACCAGAGTAAGGAGTGTCTCTTAAAAAGTTGATATCTTCCAACGGATTATTTTTTCACTTTAAATTTTTTACATTACTAAATCCTGTGTTCATGCAGATGAGATATCCAATTGTAAGACCACCTGCAATCATCCAATTCAGAGCGACTTTGCACAATGACCAGGTTATAGTTTAAAATAGAAAAAGCTTTTTTTCGTTCCCTTGCATTTGTTTGTTATTCCTTACATTCCATTTGCATGGTTTTTGATTGATCATATTATTTGTTTAGAGTTACAATTCTTTCATTTTTTTCCCCTTGTTTCCTGCCTTCCCTGTTTTGTTTTTGTCTCTTTTTGCTGGCTTCCATGCTTCCATTGCATTTGCATGCTTTTCGATTTACCACATTATTACTTTAAATATATAGCATTTTGACTTTGCTTTTCTGTTGTATATTCATCATACTTCAGTTATGCTTCAGTTATAGTATTTCTGCCCTATTTTGCATTTCATTCTTGTCATTTCATATATTACTGATTTTCAAATACTTTAGTTATCCTTTGACTGTAGTTTTCGCATGGAACTTTATATCATTTTGGTTTAGTTTCTTTAACTTTTTCCATTTTCTCTTTTGACATATTATTTCTTTTCATACAATTTCTTCCTTTTTGTATCCAGACATTCATAGAAATACCCCTATTCTACCATGAACAATGGGCACCGAATTACCCACAAGAGGTTCGGTTCAAATACAATGGAGCAACCTACCCAATACGAGTCCAACAACACCGAGGCAGATATTTTTTTGCAGATGGACTCGCAAACGTCAGGGCAAATTTAAAAATCTACGAGTCTATCATCATCAACTTCTTTGTTTGCGATGATAACACCATTTTTTATCTACATTTTACACCTCCCATGAATCAATAGACATGTGGCAGACCAATACTTCATTCCCGCCAACATATCTGGACAACAGAAATAACTCAATGTATACTGGGTGCTCCCCAACCGCTGGTAACATGCAATCAGATTAACTTGCATTATTATGAGAATTTCAATCAGATTATTAATCTGTATAAATGATATGCAGGAAATCCCATCACATGCAAGGAAGTATCTGAAAGAATGTGACAACCACTTGACAATTATAAGGAAGAATGCACCTCCTCTGCAATGGGACGTCGTTACGCTCGACCGCGACATTAAAGATAAAAGTATCGTCCGACCATGGTATAAGTTTCTCAGGGAAAACGATTTCCACCATGGGGACGAGGTATCATTCTACTACCGGCCACATGAAAGAATTTGGGAAATAGTCATTAGAAGAGAAAGGAAGTGGCAATAATTTTCATTTTATATGTAATTCTATTTTGTTTATTTTGTTTGAACAATCTCTTTTTTACCAATATTATAAATACATATCTATCTAATCTTCAATTATACTACTGTGATTGCAATTTTACTAACCAAGTCCCTATTAATCAACCTTATCATTTTGGTGTCCATGAAAAACAACCCGTGCATGTGCAAGGGTTGCAGACTAGTATAATACTAAATAAGATCAGAACAATAACTTTGCATATCATTTCATGAATAATGGACAATTTTTTTTTAAAAATGATTACCTTAGATTAATTTTTTTTATTAAAGAGATAAAAATAGATAAATATGTGATTTTTTAAGACTTTGTACATGAACAAAAGTTATCTCATGTTTTGAGTAACAAAAATTACATATTTTGTTAGGTCTTCCTTGGTTTAATTTTTTATGTCTTCTGACTTTTTTTTCTTTTTCAAATCAAACATAAAACATAAATCTTTATCCTCTAGTATTATAATGTTTAACAAATCATGTCCTTGATTGCTTAATTTGTGATGTCTCCAAATTTTTTTCTAATAAAATATAGAAGAAAAATATTTATCCTTTTTCAATTATATATATGCAAAAATAAAAAATTATAATTTTTAAATAATATTTCCATTTAGTAATTATTTTATCTTAAAATTATAATAAATCATACAGCAAGCCTAAACTTTTATAAATTTATAAAATTGTAATTGCAATAATAAATAATAAATATTTTTTAAATGCAAAATAATTTAAATAATTAATTAAAATTTTTGCTGCCCAAATTTGTAAGATAATATAAAATTTTACAATAAATCATACATCAAGTCTATGCTTTTATATATTTTCATGTTTAATCTCATAAGAAAATATTAATCTTATGTTAGATAAAGATTGAGTTTGTTTAAACTTTTTTTAAAAAATAAATAAAATAAGTAGTTTTCTTTTTTTAAGTGTTTCTCTAAACTATTTCGACTTAAATTAAGTAATTAATTTTCTACTTATTTTAAGAAATAAACCATAAATGTTTCTTAAAAATATTTTTTAAAAACGCTTATTTTAAAATGACTTCTTTTATGTTTACAAAAGTCTTCTGTTAGTTAGCAAAAAAAATCTATTTATATTCAAACAAAATAAAATAAAAATAATTTTGCCCTCACAACTTAATTGTTAGTGTAGTTTTAAGTAAATTGTTTCTTTCCCCTGAGTTAAGTGTAAATTCCCCCCAACATGATTTAATAAAAAAAAAAAGTTCATAACAAGAGTTTGACTAAAAAATTCAGTTTTTCATTAAGTTAAAAAATATAAAATTATAAATTTAATAAAAATTCTTTTTAAAAGCAAAGACAGTTTAATATCTTAATTAAAAAGCTTATTGCCCCAATTTGTATGATAATTTAAAATTTTACAATAAATTATACATTAAGTCTATGCTTTTATAATTTTTTTTGTTTCATATCATAAGAAAATATTGATCTCATTTAGATAAAATAATATATTCAATAAATTACTTATGTCTCATGTTAGTAACCAATAAAATTTCTATTTATATTCAAAGTATAATAACAAATAATTAAAAATAATAATTACACTGAATAATTTAATTGTTAATGTAATTTTAGGTAAATTATTCTTTCCCCGTGAGTTAAGTTTAAATTATCCTGCTTGACTTAATAAAAAATGTTCATTCTATGAGTTTGATTTAAAAAATAATTTTTCATTAAGTTAAAAAATACAGAAGTATAATTGTAATAAGATATAAAAGCTTCTTATCCGAGTTTGAAAGATAATGTGAAATTATATATATATATATATATATATATATATATATATATATATATATATATATATATATATATATATATATAAAAGAAGATTAAATTATATGAGATGATTTCAGTACCAATCATATATTTATTCTCTTCAAAATTATTAATTCAATCAATTCATTTTAATGATTCATATTGTATTAATTGATCATGATGCTATTAAGTGAGATATTTCTTTTATATGAAAATAATTATAATTTAAATGGTTTATGATATTAAAAAATATTAATTAAAAATAATTCAATACTGAATTGATTTTTATTTTTGATTCATTACATTTTAAATTTATTCTGAAAAATTTATATTATATAATGTTCAATTTATTTAATGTATTATAATTATGGTAACTTTTTATTAAAAATTATGGATTCTCTATATATTTTATTATGTATCAATATTTTTTTGTAATTATATTGGGCTTCTAGCCCAAGCTACACACAACCCAAAATATGTTGCTAGGTGTACTACCAATTCTCCAAAATATTCTTTATACGGACAGGTAATCCGTATAACTCATATTCATAAAAAAAAAATTAATTTTAAAAATATGTTTTATAAATTAATTTAAAATTAATAATTTAAATAAGAGTACTTTCACATTATTAACCTAACATTCAACTAAATTAATAGATTAATTATGTTATAATTAAATAATATTACTATATATAATAACAAAATTCCTAATATATAATTAATACGCATATAAATTTAAATAATAAATTTTGTAATAATTAATTTGATATAACTTATACGATTAATTAATCCGTATGTTTTTTTTAATTTATTAATAAATTAATTTTTTTAAATAATAAATATTTTTTATTTATAAAAAAATATAAAGATTATATAATTCATATAAATTATATCAAAATTAATTATCAAAAAATTTATTATTTAAATTTACATCCACATTAAATATTTATTAAAAATTTTATTGTTATATATAATAACATTATTTATTTATAATATAATTAACCTATTATCTCAATTGATAATTAGAGTGTCATTCTAATAACTTCAAAGTCACAAATTCAACTTTCTTAAGTCATTAATTTTAAATTAATGTCAGAACGTAATCAGATTCAATAATGCCTCTATCCAAAATACTCTTATTCTTCATAATACGAACGCCATGAAGAATTGCCATCAATTTATCTAAGGAGGGATCCATCGAATATCAGAGTTCCCAGCTAGGCACCATTAATAACTTATTGTGGTGACGTTGCTAATGAACAAATTAGCAAACTGTGCCAAATAGCATCAAGAGCTACCACAATTATATATCAATATTTAATATTAATATTCTATTAGTAATTAATGTAATAAAATTCTATATTAATAAAATGTGAATAGACAACATATTGCTTTGAATATCATCTATAATAAGGTTTCTTTTGTCCAGTTAAGTAAAATAATATTGTGAATTGAAGATAGAAAATAAAAGTCCAAATACTGATATTTTGTTGCTCTAAATGAGAAAAGATAAAAATGTACATTATATATAATATAACAGAAAATGAAAAAAAAATATAAAAACACATGAAATAGTTAAACAATGATTTATTTAATTATTTTTTTGAAAAAGGAGGGCTAAAGCCCAAGAACAAAAACAGATTAAACAAAAGCAACACAAGATCAGTTGAAGAGTCAACCTTTACGAAAGGCATGACTGCCAAGGGGGGTCAATATGAAAAACTAAACCTTGTTGCATGGATACCCCTTTGGCCAAAATATCAATAGCCCCATTACACTCCCAGAGAACATGATTAAACAGAACTTGCATGGGAGGACTACAACACTCCTTGATAGCATAGACAGTGTGTAAACACATTCGTGCTTCCTCTCACACCCATCCAAGATAAAAAAGGATAGCCTCTTGAGAATCCGATTGGATTTCAACATTGAAGAATCTTCTTTCACGAGCAAGCTGGACACCATGAAGAATGGCCTAAAGTTCGACATCTAAGACACTGATGTGCCCTAAGTACTTACAGGAATACCCTCCCAAGAACACGCCAGCTCCATTCTTTATTAACCCGACACGTGAAGTCATATCCAACAAATGCCTCAATCTAGCTCTATCGCAGTTCACGATTACTCTATTTCCCAGTGTCAGCTTCCAGAACATAGAATTGCGTAACTCCTTGTTTATAGAGAAACAAGGACCGACATAAAAAAAGTAGAGGTTGCGGACCATGCCAACTCCATCTTCCGCAATTTGGAAAACACCTCTTGAATGCTCCACACCTTTCAGTTGAAGACTTTTGGTTCTTTGCTGCCACAAGAGGTCCATAATAAGTCCAAAATTAACCTTCCAATTATCTGGGAAGCTTGGTCCTCTTTTCAGATTCAGAATCATCTAGACATGGATGTCACCCGCAACAAAAAATTTGTTAGTATAAAAAGGTTGCGCCTCTCGCCACACCATTCGAGCAAACTGACAATCCCTCTAATAGTGCAAAGGCGACTCCTTCTCCATACAACACATAGGACAATCCCATGAATTAGCGAACCTTCTCTCCCATTTGGCTTGGTTAGTAGCCAACACCCCTTCAAACACTCTCTTTAGAAAGGATCTACATCTCTCTGTTCCATATCCCACCTCCACACCAAACTAAACAAAGGAATGTTTGGAACATTGTTTAGGTTAGCAACAAACAAGTAAGCACGTACTCTTAGTGGAAAACCTGCCATCCGAGGATAAGTTCCACCTTCTAGCGCCATCAATCAAGTCACAATTTGCCACAACCTTCTCCCACACTACCTTGATATCTGACCATAAGTTAGATCCAACTCTCTTCTTATTTATAATGGGAAACTCGTGTTCACCACACCTATACTTCCCTTGAACCATACTCACCCACGAATCCACTGGCTTATTCCATAACTCCTATGTTATTTTCATCATAAGAGCAACATTAACAGGTCTTGCTAACCTCAAACCAAGACCACCTCTATCTTTAGGCTTACAAAGCGCTTGCCAAGCCACCCAATGCACCCTCTTCTCTGAATCTGCATCACCCCAAAGAAAGTTTCAACACGTTTTATCCAGCTTGTCACATACCTCCCTCGGCAAGAATTCAGACTGCATGTTATAAGTTGGAAGAGCACTCAACACCGGTTTAGTGAGCGTTAATCGTCCTGCAAAGGACAAGGTTCTAGCTTTCTTCCAAGAAGACAACCTTTTTTTAGCTTAATTCCTTGATGCGAATTCCTTGATATCCGTCTGTGGTGGAGATTAATTCCCAAGTATTTGCCTAAGTCCGCTGTACGTTGGAACCCAATAGCTTGAGAAATCTCCTCCCTAATGTTCCCTCCTACATACTTGGAAAAGAAAATCCTTGTCTTTTCATTGCTCACCTTTCCATTGCATTGATAACAGTTAAATATGAGTTATTTTTTATATTAAAAATATAATAAAAATATCCTTAAAATGATTATTTAACCGTTATTCACACTTAATTGTTAAGAATTGATATTTTTCTTATTCATACTTAATTATTAAGAATTGATGTTTTTCTTATTCATGACTTGTAGATATGAGAAGGAGAGATTAAAAGCCTAAAAGAAGAAGAAAATAGTAAAAATTTAAAAAAAGTCTAGCACAAGACGCGCTCAGCGCGAATACAGGCACCTTCGTTCGTTGAGCGTGAAGAGGCACATTAAGCACGAAAACATGCATTGGTGCTAAGTGAGAGGATGTGCGAATACAAGCACTCGCACTAAGCGAGCAGTGCAGGCTTAGTGAGAGTACGCATGCCCAAGTCTACTCCTACAACTATAAAAAGAGGGTCAAGCCAGGGAGA
Source organism: Glycine soja (assembly GCF_004193775.1). Lineage (NCBI taxonomy): Eukaryota > Viridiplantae > Streptophyta > Magnoliopsida > Fabales > Fabaceae > Glycine > Glycine soja. The sequence goes on along the minus strand of NC_041021.1, from coordinate 8,621,936 downwards.
AAAAACATACTGAGTCTCAAAGCACTCTAATACACACCTAAAGCCTCATAACTCTCCCTTAGAGAATGCTTTCTTCACTCCCATCATTCACTATTTTCTTTTTTCATTCCTTCTTTTCCATCAGTTTCTAAACCTATTTTCAAGTGTAAGATCTCTTATGGCTATGAGAGGCTAAACCCTTATATAGTTAAGGTCTAGCAGACCTAAAAAGTTAAAAGATATATTGTATACTTCATATCTATCAATGCAAACAAGTGTTTTTTTATTCTATTATCCTTTCTTACTTTTAGTTTCATGTATCATTCATCCTTGCATCATCTTTGGGGGTTAGGTGCTCGACAGAAGGTAATCCTTAATAAAAATATAAGGAAGGTTTTGCATGCATCAGTTTTAAGAATTAGTCGCTCGACAAAGAATAATTTTTAATAGAACTAAAAGGAAGAGATATCTTAATAAAATCATTGCAAGACATAGAGTGATTGCATTATGCCCATGCATCAAAGCAAACATCTAAAATTAGAACTTCTTGCATTTTATCTATTAAATCTTTGCAAAGACATTTGGGAAATAGATAGGTGAGATAAGTTTGTCATCGTGAGACATTAGGAGTAAGTATTCTAATAGATGTGGGTAGAAAAAATTCACCTAATTGATAGAAAAAAATCTCAATTAATATGAATATGTGTAGGAATTAGAATGAACATGTGTAGGAATCTTTAGAGAATTAATTTTTGGGTCATTTTAAATTGTTTTATGAAATGTAATTCTCTTTTTATGTTTTAAATCGCAGATTGATAGTGTTTGATGGATTGATTGTATTTTATAAAATTTACGTGTTTGTGTTGAGTAGAAATCCTTAGAAAAAAATTAGATATTTTTCTAGTTGATGATTAAGCAAGGAAGATTTACCATAAGAGAGGTATGCTCTTTTCGTTCCTCTACTGTATGATTTTCTTTAGATGCTTATCACCTTTTATCCTTTTTGCCAATGATAAATTCTATGAGATTGTACTTTACTCCTGAAATAATTCTAAAAAGAAAATTATGATTAATTTTCTATGGTGATGGTGTAGTACTCAGAATCAAGATGTTGTTTCTCATTGTTGGATTTTCATGACTTCGTTGAAATGCATTTAGGATATACGTATAAATCTATATAAGTTTTTGGTTGTTATTTATATATATTATACATATATTTTTTTATCTAAGGATATATTTATATTTATTATTATTTTTTAATATAAATATATTTAACATGTTCTTATTCTTATAATTATATATATATATATATATATATATATATTCAACGTTTAAATTAATATATATATATATATATATATATAATTATTAATAAGTTTAAATTAATATTTTAATATATTTACGTTAACGTAGGTTTACGTTAATATATATTGAATTAATATACTTACCTTGATATATTTATATATATGTTTTAATTATGTTTAATATTTTTAATGCAATTATATTAATGGTTTAATATAGTTAATGTTTTAATATATTTATATTAATGTTTTTAAATGTTTACGTTAAGGCTTTAATATATATATAATGTTTTAATATAAATTAATGTTTCTAAGGTTTGCGCGTGTGCGAATATATATATATATATATATATATATATATATATATATATATATATATATATATATATATATATATATATTTAGTATTATATGTAATGATATGTTATATATATTTGTTTATAAGTCTTGAAGTTAGATGTGTTATGTTATTATTATTATACATTTTTTTATCTAATTGTAGACATAGATATGACTGTGAATGAGTGTGTGACTAATACTTAAAGTAATATTACTTATCTTGTGAACTATGGGTTATACAATAATCCGATCAGTGTTTACCTTGAAAATTTTTTTTATGCACAGTGTTGAAGGAAAAGTGTAGGATTCCTGAAAGGTTAAATTGTAGTGCAACTTGTTAAATATGTTTGAAATATAAGTGTGAGGTCGTGGGTATTATATAATTCATTAATAGTGTCTGTGTGCAAAAATTGTTTTAGGGGTTGAACCTGAATCAATAAGGTGAGACCCAAACGGATTCTTTAGAGTCTAAGCCTTAGGGATAAAGACACTCGATTTGAGTGCTCCTTGAAGCTTATGTTAATCTCATGTGGTTGAAGCATTCTCGCAAAACAGAGTAACCCTGACTGGTCACCTTATGATTTTACTTAGTGAGAGTGACCTGACATACCTATTGTGTGGTGTGTCTTATTATGTACTTCTAAGCGCCCTAATGTGATTTTTCACTGACATGGTACCACATTGCATATAGACTTGAGTCTTAGTATAATTGTTGCATAACGCCTGTGAATTGTTTATTATGAAATTAATGAGTGTTGTTATGCCTTGATTGAGTGTGTGATTCATGGATCATGTGATGGGTGATTGAAATATGAAATTTAAATGATAAAGTGTTGAAATGACGTGAATTGAATTAAGTTTAGTTATGTTATAAATAGTTGTATAATGTATTTTTGCTTATGCTTTTATTTATTCGCATTTTATTTATAAATGTGATAACTCACTCCCGGTGTGTGTTTGTGTTTGGGCTGATTGTCATTTTGTTTCAGGTGAGCCAGCATATAATGAGTTCCACGCTGGAGATGGAAAGACTTAGTCTGTGATAGGGATATGTTATGATAAGTGTGACATCAGGACATAAGATTTTACTTCATATGTTATAATTTCGTGAATGATATAATTGTGTTATGTTATCTATTTTAGTTTTTTATATATATATATATTTATTTAGAATGAGTGGTCTTGTTTGGAGCTGGGACAACTTTATCTTTTATTCAAACAATTTCTACTATGATTTTACTAAGTGAATGTGAACCTTTTACCCTTTTGAATTGATTTAAATTAAATGTGTTTTAAATAAATTAATTAATTTTGCATGGTTTTCTTTCCTTTTATTAATATGGTTTAAAAGCTTATATTATTAATAAATTTTGTATGATTTTATTTCCTTTTATTATTTATTTATATTTGTGAGGGTAGAGGGTGTCACACACATTACATAAGATTATAGGCCTAAGCTTCATCAACCTTAGGTATTAAGAACACCAACGTCTTATTCACATTCTTCACAACTAAAGGGCTCTTAAATAAACCATTAATTATATCACAAAGTAAAGGTCCCACCACTCCTTATTGGCTTTGATAGAATAGAGCCTGAAAACCATCCTAACCACGTTCCTTAAAACTCCCTATATTAAAAATGGCTCATTCTCCATAAAACAAGTTTTTATAAAAGGAGTTAACCATTTCTTCCAAGTGCTTAGAGTTTGTCACCCACTCACTTATGTCATCCAACAGCCTGCCCACAACATTTTTTTTGACGTTGAACAATGGTATTCCAGTGGAAGTAGCGAGAGTTGCTATCCCTAAACTTCAACCATTTGCATCTCAATTTTTGGAACCATAGTAATTCCTCTTGGAAAAGTATCTCTGCCAACTTCTTCCTAACTCCTGCTGAAGATTATAGAGGAAATTACTATGCCATCTGCTAAGAGATCTACCAATACCATGTAGTCTCCTATGAATCTTCTTCTTCTTCTAAAGAATCTTAGTGTTCCACTCATTTAGGGTCTTAGTAAACCTCCACAAATGGTTGTTCTACTCCTTATGAGGTCTCCAATTTTCATGCACCAAAGACTAGAAACCTTCATGCGCAAGCCAAGCTTCTTGAAATTGAAAGGGCCCCCTTCTGCGATTTATAGGAATTCACACATCTAGGTTGATGTGTAGAGGCCGATGATTAAACTTATAGTGAAAGAGATGAGTTACCTTCGCTTTAAGGAACCTCAGTATCTAAGATAGATTTATAAGCACCTTATCTAGTCTTACACAAAGATCACCTCTCTTCCAGGTATACTTTGGCCCTTCAAACCCCGCATCTATTAAGTCATAAAACTCTATTATCTCCCTGAAGGCCCTCACACCCGTGGTGCAAGGCTTAGAGGACCCTCTTGTCCGATTAGATTCATACATAATTGAGTTGAAGTCTCCTTGTCATACCCTAATTTCGTCCGAGGATTATCGTTTGTTGATCTTTTGATCCTTGCTAGTCGACTTACGGTGTTGAATGCTAGTTACAGTGCGAAAAAGATGATCATTCAATGTTTTGATCAAGAATGTAAAAGATACCAAAAGGGAGGGGCAAAAAGGTCATTTTAGGAGGTTTTATGGACCTTGGCTCACCCAGGCTAGCCTCTGGCTCGCCTAGGCCCCTAGATTGCTTAGGGGTGAAGGAATCAGCTTGCCTGGACGAGCCAGCTTACTTCAGGATAAAGCATTAGCTCGCCTAGGCGAGCTGCCATGACCCCTAATGCCATCTTTTGCTATAAATAGGCGTGATGGAGGCTGAGTAAAGGGTTTGAAGGTCCAACATTTAGAGAAATTGAGAGAAATCAGAGAAAAATAGAAGAAAGAAGAGAAAAACGAGGTCGAGGTGCTACCGAATTGCGACCATAATCGACTTTTACATCGTTCTTCTTTCGTTCTTTCGTCATCCGATTAGTTTTTGTTTTAAGGATTTGAATGTGATCTATACACCCTTAGGGGTCCTCTTTCTTGTTTTGTGCATCTTCATCTCCTTCTTCTATCATCTGTAATCTCATTTTTTTTCTTGTAAAGTAAGTTTTAACCGACCATTAGTGCCGCAAGTTATCTTTAAAAAAGATTGAAGGTTAATAAGCAAAACTAAAATAAAACCAACTCATAAACTTCTTCATTTCATCAAATATTGCTTGAGATCATTTCAAGGTACAACGCCTTAACGAATTTCTCCTCTTTTCAAATTTAAAAGATCGTTTGAAGGTCCAACATCTTAACAATTCTCTCCGCTTTTCAAAGTTTAAAACATCGTTTGAAGGTCCAACACTTTAAATGACTTTTGTTCGTAATTAAAATCAATCTTTCAAAAAACATAAAATCAATATAACACACAAACATTCAGACTTAAAGAACAATGTAGGTCTGAATTCCTCATCGCACCTGAGGATACGTAGGAGCAAGGGCAACACCCTTGTCGACTCCAAAAAAATAAAAAATATAAAAAGGAAAAATACACAATTTTGAAGTCATGTTTTTCACACTTGATTAAAGGTTGTCGTCCCTTGTGATGGGCGTGTGGGGTGCTAATACCTTTCCTATGTGTAAACAACTCTCGAACCCTTGTTTTCAAAATCTGCAGACTTTCGTCTTTTTGGTTTTTCTAGCATTTTCCCCGAATAAACGTTGGTGGCGATTTCACGCGTTTTCTTCATGGGAAGACGCACCTTTGGCTTTTCGCCTCGCCCTCCCGTCGAAGGGTAGGTTGCGACCCTCTCATAATAACCTAAGAAGCCATCATAGTATCACTACACTCCTTTATGAAGTTCCATAAGGACAAACTTTTGGTAGGAATCGAGCTACCATAAACTGTCGTAAAAAACCGTTCATCCCCTTCACTCTGCCTAACTTCCATATGAACAAACTATGCATTAACCTGCAAAATCTTAATCTTTTAGAACCTTGACTTCCAAAGACACCACAAGCCTCCTAATTGGCCATTTGACCCTTCAATATGGTGAGAGTCAAAGCCAAACCTCCTAACAATGGCCTCCGCCTTAACAAAAGAAGCATGCATCTCTAAAAGGAAGCATAAAGAAAGATGATACTCCTGAACAAGATCATTCATAAGCTTAGAAAATCTATTACCCCTTATTCCTCTACAATTCAAGCACATGACATTCATTAGACAAAATTATGTTGAATGGCCTCTGAGGGCCCTGACACCATCTCATGTTGCACCTGACAACTACCTCGGTCCTCCTTCAAGCATCTACTTCAGCCCTTTCCTTTTTATATCCTTAGATTCCTCTTTGTTAGCCCCACCATTGTTTATCTCCTTGGTTGTCTTGAGTTTCTGGACAAACTCAACAGCTTCCATATCCGTATATGCTTCAATAATAGGTAAGCCCATTTTAGTAAGGGTAAGGTCCTAGTGTACTCTCATATGGTTCAACAATGGGGAAACCTTTTTAATCGAAGCAACTCCTTTCTTTTTTTTCCTTCGCATTCACTTTCATGGCCTTTGCAACATGAGGTTTGATGTTACCATGTTTTTTTTATTCCTGTCTTTGCGAATTCTTCCCTTCGTATGTGTTATGAATCTTATTGACCACCTCTCGGGGAATAAATTTTACCCCATTGACTTCACCCTTAAAAGGTCCACTAAATGTGTTCCACATGGAAGAGAAAGATTTATGAATAGTTGAGTTTATTGTAATCACACGTGCCCCATTCTCACTTGCCTCAGAATCATCTTGATTTCTGCATTTGTCTCCTGCATTGTTTAACTACATCGACAAGTCTTCTTCACCAGCACTGAAGTTCCCGTTATCATTATTTTTAACATCTCTCTTTCAATCAATAACGATAATGTGATTATTGGGATTTGATTCCCCCTTCAATTCCCTATTATTACTTGTCAACGGAGCATATATCGAACATGATATCATTGGAGTTGTCTAATCCATACCTGATTTGACTTTGGAGTAATTCCCTCCCATGTTCAAATTACCTTTTTTTTTCCTATTCAAATCTTTGGCATGATTTGATATAGGTTTCAACATCTTATTAACTTGGGTGACCATCATCCAAAGCCCAAACCTAGCCTCCATCACAACATTCCCATCACCTCCTTGTGCCTCATTAACACCTTCATTTGTCACCTTAGGGCTGACGTTAATGTCAGCCAACATGCCCCTATTTAACGTTGACCTCTTTCATGCCTTTAGTGATGTTAGCTACCTTTCCAGTCACCTTCTTCATACCCATGATAGGTTCACTGCAACCATCCTTCTTATGGCCTAAATGACTACAATTGAAACAAATCAAATGTAGTCCCTCATACTCCAAATTTAATAGAAAACCCTTAACAACTATGTGTGTAAGCAAAGGCTTCCCTAGATCAAGCTCTATGAAAATATGCATAAATTTGCCTCTTGAATGCATAGGATTTAATCTATCAATCTTGAGGAAGTTTCCCAGTACCATGCCCACCCTTTTAAGAAAAATATCGTTGTAAAGCTCGATAGGCAATCTTTGAATGTGAATCCACACGACAACTTTTTTTGTTACTTCTTTATGCATTAAGAAGGGTCTCCAATGTTGTGTGATACGATAGTGATATACTACCATCTAGGGGCCCTCATATAACACAAAATTGTAGTCCTCCTTATCAGTAAAAACCACTTGACAAAATCCCGCATGCATATCAATAATCTAGATCGTACCATTCTTAGTCCAGCTTTTCTTGAGTTTGGCCTCAATGATTTTAAAACTTACCATTTTTCCTAGTACGTTGACCACTAGAGTAAAATCCCATGGCTTAGACTAGGCAACCAACTCTTCATCAGACACAGGAATTTCCACACCATCCTTGACATGCACAAACTCCTTCTTTTTCTCAACTCCCAACGAATGAATTTCCATCATATCACAATCGTTTTCATCATGGTTCTCCACAAAACCAATCTCATCTCCTCCAATCTCTGTCAAAAGCTTCTCTCTATACGGGGAATCACCCTCATTTTCACCCATAACACCTTCATTCACACCCACGACACCCTCACTCAATAGTGTTTCACTCTCTTTAATTTTTTTCTTACTTTTATCCAACAAATCCTCTTCTTGGGCATAAGTTGCCCCTTCACTAACATCATCTCCGTAAACCTTAGCAGACACCATCCTTTGGATATTTTTATTATACTACCTCACTCTATAGTTTGTTTGACAAGTGACCTCAGTATATTAAGAAGGGGGGTTGAATTAAGATACCCAACTATCCCTAATTAAAATTTAACTCTCTTTTTAATTAATAATGAAACCCTAATTATGAAATATTTCAAGAACAATTCAAAATAAATTTCTTTAAAGAGAAATATAAACTACAATAAAGTAAAAGAAGTTTAAGGGAAGAGAGAATCCAAACTTAATTTTTATACTGGTTCGGCCACGCCATGTGCCGACGTTCAGTCCCCAAGCAACTCGCTCAAGATTTTCACTATCTTGTAAAATCCTTTTAAAAACTCTGAACCACACAGGGACAACCCTTCCCTTTTGTTCAAATAACCTTACAATTTAAGAGATCATCGGTTCCTTAATCAATCTCTTTGAATAAGAAGAAGAAGAAGAATTCTCTCTTAAAGAGAAAGATATTACAATTGAAGATCACTCAAGATTCCTTATTGAATTTGCAAGTGTTTTGGCTAAGGAATTCTTTTTGAGAGTTGTAAGACAATTTGGTATTGAGAGGATAAGACAATTTGTTCAGGAAAACTCTCTAAAGAATTTCGTGTTCCAAGTCACCTATATATAGACCTTTGATGGTCATTCAAAAACTTCTTGAACAGTTGTGACTCTTGGGAATTATTTTTAAAAATTCCTTACTGGTAATCGATTACACAGTTAGTTTATGAATAGTTGTGACTCTTTAGATTTGAAATTTGAATTTTAATGTTTGGTAATCGATTACAAACAAGTTGTAATCAATTACATGCTTCAAAATTTAAATTCAAATTTCTAAAGGTTGTTATAAAATGTTTAAAACTTCTGGTAATTGATTATAAGCCTTGTGTAATCGATTACAAACTTAAAATTTAAATTTAAATTTCGTAAGAGCATTTCAGAAATTATTTTGGCCACTGGTGATCGATTATAACCTCTGGTAATCGATTACCAGAGAGTAAATATCATATTTATGAAATCTCAGAAAAACTTTTGGAAAATATCCTTTGGCCAAACCTGTGCATCATCAATAAAGAAACTCTTCCTTAGATTCTAGGAACTAAGTTCATCAATTATCTTGAATTTCTGGATTCTTGACTTGGATCAAACATGAGATGCACTTATCTTTGACATCACCAAAACTTCATATCTTATTTGCTTCTGCATAGTTAAACAATGATCAAAATATTAAATAACATAATAGTAAAATAGGAAACAAAAAAGAAAAAAATACATAGAGTTGATAGTTATGTAAATGGAACCGAAGAAATAATAAAAGACATATAAATATTTGATTCTCAATCTCCATTTCCATTCTTGGCCAAATGGTTGGATGGTGTATTGCTAGCTATAAAAACTTTTATATGCTTTATGCAAAAGCATCATTGTTGCAAGTTAAATAAAACATGTTGGGTGACATTCTCATTCTCTCAAACCAAAATGCAAAATAAGGGAGAATGAAAAGAGAAAGAATGGAACAACACACATGTTAGTTGAGTGTAAACCTAATGATATAATATGTAAGAATAAGAACATATAAAAGAAAACCACAAATAGACCCATTCATTTTTAAAAAAAAAATAGCAAAAAATGTATGATTTTTGTATCCAACATATATGTCATTTATAATTTATAATTATAACCCTAATTTTATAGAAAAATGATAACCATTAAATGCATAATAGTTAAAACCATTACAAAGAATGGAGTACTAACTTTTTTTTTTTGGTGTAACGGAATACTAACTTGGTTACATTACAAAGTAATATTTTAGGCTAAATTTATTGAGCATTAAATAAATTGAAGCCACTAAATTTTATCAATAGAAAAATGATAACCATTAAATTAAATTAGAGAAACCAATAATATTTTGGACTGGTTGATCATGTTTAAATTATATTTTTATATTTTTTTAATACATCTATTTATGTTTTATCTTAGAGTTTAATGTCTATGCATCAATACTGTAAACTAATTTTACACTATCATCCAATTACAAATTATCATTTAAATTAATTTAAAATAATTATTTTAAAAATCAACAAACTTACCATATATGATGAGGTATGATTGGATGAATGTGTTACACTATTTTACATTGTCAATACATAGACATTAAACAACTCATATTGGGTTTGTCTAATGAGAAAAATGATTATACATTGATTGTGTAAAGTGTAAAATTATTGACTTTTATGGTAATTATTTTAAAAGTTATATCAATAGTGATTTTTGATTAGATGACAGTTTAAAATGCATTAATGTATCATTAATGTGATGAGTATCACTTTTAATTAACAAATATAAAATTTTAATTTTACAATTACAAATATAAATGATACGAAAGAAAAATGAAAGATGATGTACTAAATATGATAGTCATAACATTAACGATAAAATTTTAGAATAAGACAATTGTGTAAATTCTATTGATTACTCAAGATGGGATTATTTAACCATATTTTTACCTAGGGCTAATTAGGCAAACCCTTTTATATAAAACAAAGAGAGGACACTTAATTTATTGGTAATTATAATGGTGTTTATTTTCTTTTCAGTTTCCAAACTAATAATAATATTATTATTATTTATTATTGTTATAGAATTTATAATAATATTTAAGATTTGGATAAAATTAAATTAAAAACAAAGTATATTGATATATATATATATATATATATATATATATTTATATTTATATATATAATAATAATAATACTTATTATTATTATTATTATTAATTTGTTTACTTAATTATTAATTTAAAGCAAACATTATATGATGAAATTTATTTTATAATGAATTATTAGTTATATACATAATAATTTATTTTTTGAAGTAAAAGAAATAATTTTTTTATACAAAAAATTATATAAATAATTTATCATTCAATAAAAAAAATATCAAATTGATTCAAATCAAAGGTTATTATAAAGTTTTAATCTAATGGTTGTAAAAGGTTCAAGTAAAGTTTATTAATGTTCCATTAATTTTATATCACATTAAATGATTAAATCATATTAGTTGTTGTCATATTAAATTTTTGATCCAATGATCCTACAAACTTCAAGTGAAGTTTATATATAGAGAGAGAAAGATTAACGATCGACTTACTAAAAGTAACTCTTTTATAGTTACTTTTCATCCTAACGGTTCATATTTTTTAAATTTAATGATTGTAATGAATAACTAATCTTAACCATTAGATTTCAATAAAATAAATCATTAGAATAAAGAGTAACTATACAAGTTAATTTATTCTCATATATATATATATATATATATATATATATATATATATATATAGAGAGAGAGAGAGAGAGAGAGAGAGAGAAAGAGAAAGAGAGAGAGAGGAATGATCAAGTTACACCAAGTTTAACTCTATCAAAGTTACTCTTCATCCTCGACATTTATTTTCTTAAAATCTAAAGGTTAAAATTAGTCTCTCATTACAATCATTAAATTTGAAGAAAATAAATGATAACTTTCTCAAAATTTCTCTTCTTCCTCACACACACACACACACACACACATATAGATAGACAGAGAGAAATGAGAGATTAAAGTACACCGGTATAACTTCAATAACTATTACACCAATTTAATAACTTGATATAAAATGTAATTTTTATTGATCCAACCATTGTATTATATCTATATATTACCAAAATTGTTTGTGTCAAATTTTATCATAATTGAACATCGATAAGTAGGTAATCAAATGATCCATATAATATATTTATAAAAGTTTATATTACGTTGATTTTAATTTATATGAATGAAGTAGCAAATGATTTTGGATTAATATCAAATTTTGTATATATGATCTAAGTGAAAAGAACTTTCAATCTAACAGTCAATTTTAAAGAAATATTATTCAATTAAAAGTTATTGAATGATGTTATAGTTGCTTAAGCTACACTTGTATAATTTATATATATATATATATATATATATATATATATATATATATATTACCAAAATATTATCCCTCCTTATATATATATACCGTTTGCTAACTAAAAAAAAAGATATAAATATTTTGCGTAAGTTAGTTAGTTCCTATTGAATGTTCAAAAGAGCACAACACTTTGGAAGTTGGTTTTCATAAAGGTTTGGACGCCTGTTTAGTTGTATTGGATGCTGAAATTAACTTTAAGTAAAACAAGTACCAAAAGTTTGGACGCTTAAAGCATATGTTAATTAAAGCTTACAGATGGATTTCGTTTCCAAACAATGATTGGTCGACATTGTTGTTCCTGTAATAATAGTAGAATCTATTCGTCCATACAAAATATAATATAATTGTTATCATAAAAATATAATATACTATTGGTTGCTAGTTTTTTTCTATCAAGACAATTATTTCCTTTTGAGTTCATAAGACTTGGACTATGTCAAGGATCTCTAGGAACAACAACATCAGGATCAGTGTTGTCCAAACAACAATGCATTTATTACCGGTGTGTGTTTCTAGAGAGTGAGACATGTCTGTCTTCATGTTCCAATTGCATTACAACTTTTGATGATTCTCAAGTCATGTGTGGCTTCTAATGTTACCCCTTGACTTAAGCTATCCCTAACAACATACCTCAAATCATATACAACTTTTTATATTTGCACTTTGACTTAGAAAACATGATTACCTTTCTAACTGCAAAATAACTCGATTTCCTTTTGGTAGTCATGCTTTTGTTCGTAGAATCTATGTCATGAAGAAGCTTCCACTCTAAGCTTATGCTCTACATCTGTGCTATGCTTTTGAATATGTCCTATCTTAATAAGACCACTTAAAGCAACCATTAGTAGTTAAAATTAGTCACTTTGATTTTGCTTCATAGTGATTTGTCATCATTGAAACATTCAATTCCTACAGGGACCTTGTCTCAACACATACATGCATATCCATTTTGTTGGACAAAAGATGCTTTAGAGTGTGTATATATATAACAACTTCTGTTTCTTTTATCCTATTTGGACGTTAAAAGATCTAGCAAACTAAGTTTTTATGAAACTTTTGGACACAATTTCATTAAAAGTGCATTGGAAGCTAAGTTAAGTTTAAGAAACCTTTGGACTAAGCCCAAATTTAACCAATTGGACACGCGTTCAATTCAATTGTTTTTGCATCAAAGTTATAAATATAATACCTTCATTCATATTGGACCCATGTAATTCTATAATACTCAAAAGCCTTCATTAGTCTATCAAATTTTAATATTTTTGTTTTTTAATATTTTTGTTATCATCAAAATCATGAGACTTTAAGGGTTAGACATCATCTATGTCTTTGGTTCTAATAATTTAAACATATTGTAACTTAGTAATTAGTAATATTTTTTTTAGAGGATTACTAATATTTATTTATTTAGATGTATACCATAACTTCAATTCAATTATTAATATTTATTTATGATTTAATTATTAGTTGGGTAAGAAGACATAAAAGTAAAATGTCATTAATATCTTGATATGGGCGAAAAAGTTTTATCTTTTTCTTTTGGGTTAGAGACTAGTTATGCTTGCGACGCATGGCTGCCGTTGGTCCAAGGAAATTTTTGCACAAGATGGGAATTGAACACAAGTTATCCCGCTAAATAGATCGTTCTCACTTATGTAAATGCAGCGAGATCTTACACCACTATGTGAGCTCTTTGAGTCCCAAAAAGTTTTATCTTTCTAATAACAACTTTATAAAATCGATATTGATACTAGGTAAAAAATAACTTAATTGAATTAATAGTAAGATCTTCAACCAAGGGAGTCTAGGAAAGCTTATACTCTTCATAAGAGATATATTTAACAGCAGAAACCTCTGTTTCCTGCCAATGTAAAAAGATCCCGTCACAAAAGATCAGGAAAGTTTATAATACAAATCATGCACGCACCTGGAAGACATAAAGGATAGGCATGAAAGGAATGGAATTATATTAGCACATCAAATAATAGTCTTTTATCTACAATCACTCCTGGAAATAGATATTGCATACTGTCAACCCATTCTTGTCTTGCTGACTACTACCACGCAGCAAATTATAATGAACCAATTCATCTAACAGAATTCAGGCCATGTTCATTTCTGTTGAAAGAAAGGCGAAGAAAGTGAGGATATGAACGAAAAGCGAAGAAAATTTATATTTCCACCGTTTGTTTGAGTAATAAGTTACAGTAAAATTGGTACAAAACATATGGGGCCCAACCAATTAAGTTTCCACCCAAAACTGAGTAGATTTGTGAAGAACGATGGCAGAAATTGATTATTTACAAAATTACCCTCTTATTTGGGAAAAGCACAGAGAGCTCAAGTTCGAATGTGTACCCCAACCATATTCAAATATGCACCAACCATATTGGAATATGTACCCCAACCATAGTGGCTGCCTTAATTGATTAATGGTAATTTTACAAGAAAATAATAAAGCACACACAAAAAAAAACAATGCATACGTTTGAATGTAATTTCACAAATGCTTTATTTATATTTTATTACTCACAACATTCCTTTCTTTCTTTTTATTTTATTTTTCTTTCATCTCTACTAAACAACATCACTTTCCTCACACTTTCTTTCCTTTTCTTTCACCCCAACCGAACACTAACTCTATAAATATAAAATATAATAAAAAATAAATGGAAGTGACACGTAAATGTAATCAATGAAATCGCATGACTCTGAATGGCTATTGCATAATTGTTCTAGACAGTCAAAACTAAATGATATTAGACATTTATGTTATTGGTGTTAAAAATGATTTTTTGGACTAGAATTTCATTAAGTTTACTTATATTAGGCCTATCATTCCGGCCACAAGATATTTCAAAGTAATTCCCACGTGCCGAAGAATTAGTATAAAAGAAACACTCAAAATAAAAGAACTATAATCAACGATTTACAAATTACCCTAAATATGCTCACCGAGCCAATATTAATAAACATAAATTGATGTTGGACAAGAATAAAGACCAAGAGGAAATAACCAAAAGCACTCAACTTCTCAATATTTAAATTCAATTATAAGCCTCAAATAACTAATTACTAAATATAAACTTCAATTAAAATTAAATCATAAAATAATATACATGATCACAAATGTTATACCTTCATACTGAGTTCTAGCACTTGTAAAACAAGCTAAATTAGTCAAAAAAATGTAAAGCCATAAAGGCTATCTCCATAATCGAATAAAGATAATGTATTATGTTTCTCCATGAGATCCAATAAGTCCAATTTGTAAACAACTTACACATCCTCACCTGAAGTGCAAAGGCTTCCAGAGGTATTGGATCAAGAGTTGTTACCAGATACACATCATTATACTCGTTATTTATGTATTTTCGATCATTTATGACACTGCATTCCATATTTAAAGATAACATCAACTAGTCCATGGATAAAAAAAGAGAGAACTTCATTAGTTGAAGATAAAAATCCTATGATCACACAATAAAATGAAAAAGAAACACAAATCAACTTGGCAGTCTCCTTCATATGTGGAAGACACCGCAAAGTCCAAACAAACCCTGAATATAGCTTGAAAGAAAAATTAGAGTGTTTACTTTGTTTTTTCACTTATAATTTTCAGTTCATATGTTTTCATTTTGTTGATATAATCATTAAAATGCCACATTGTTTACATTCAATTTTCAAATATGTGTGAAGTAAAGGATAAAAAAAGGAAACTTTGGAAAAAAGAAAACAGAATAAAAGCAATGTGGTAGCATTTTTGCAATTATAATTATAAAAAATAATTAAAACATTAAATAAAAAAAATATATGCCCTTAATATTTTGAAAAAAATACAGAAATACACCATATACTACTTACCACTCTTGGAGGAAAACAAATATCAATTCGAATGCATACTTGGGAAGGGTTATACCCAACTCTTCTTCAAGCTCCCTCCTGAAAAATCAGGCGCACAACAACACTACAGACTTGATTAGTAATGCAATTTCTTTCTGCTAACATTCTGAATAATTGTACTTTTGCATTTAAAAATAAAGAGGGTCCCCTTTTAACCTTATAATAAGTTTAATGTTTCGTTTTGGCAGTTGACAGGGCTTACATATTCAGACAGAGAGGCTCTAGTTTTTGTTGTCAAGGCTGCAAATGTTATGGATGAAATTTTTTATCTGCAGGTTGTGTTTAATATCCGTTTTTAGTTGTGTTTGTAACTTTGTATGATTTTTTTTTTATCGACAAATGTTAGTTGTTAGTTTTTGATGTTTGTATGAATTTGTTTGTCTATATTTATTTTATGTTATATGTTTAATATGCATGCTCATATGTAGATATGAAATTTTAGTGTAATTTTGACTTTAAACTTTTATCCATGCAAATTCTTTTTCATATGCATGTAACTATGTGTCGTGTAGCATGCTAGATACCTAGGTTTTGTTAATCATATTATGATATTTGATGGAAAATTTATTTCTTTCTCCAAAAAATATTCTAATTGTTTTAAACTGTGATTTGTAGAGTAGAACTAGGAAGATGTATATGTTCAAATGAATGTGTACATTGTTGAAGTTTGTCTATCTACTTCCCTATCAGGCGTGGTACAGTAATCCATCTCTTAGAGATTGGTTGAAGGAGCATGCTGATACATCAGAGTTAAATAAGTTGAAATGGTCATATTATCAGATTAACAAGAGTCCGTCGTATGTGTTTTGTTGACTATGTAATTTACCAATTGAATGGTGTATATAATAGATATATAGTTAGACTTTAGTGATTTTTATGCCAAAGAATCAGCCTGGACTAAGGCCAAAAATCCTAAAATTTAGCTCATTTGCTTCCTTTAGTATCAAGTTTCTCCAGAATTTGTTTTCTTAATCCAAGGGGCCCTCTTTTACAATCCAAGATCTGTTGACTCTTGAAATCGCTAGGACCAAATGCCAGATGGTGTTCTTGACAGATACATGAACATCCATCAGCCTTGAATATTGTAAATATTCTTTTAATATAATATGCAGAGTAGAATTGTAGAGCCTACTTATTTTAAAATGATCTTTTTATGTCCATATATGTTATATAATTTTAATCTATTCATTGTTGCAGGTCTAGCCTTGACGAGGACGAGGCATTTTTGTCGACTGCAGATTCAGCAATAAGGCTGCTTTCTAAAGCAACTAGGATAGTGAAAGATTGGAAAGGTTTGGAATACAGAGCAGCATTTCCCTTGCTGAAACCTGCTGGTGCTAATTTCTACCCACCAGACATGGACAAAATGGTAACATTATGTTAAGCATATGCTGTCAAAAGAATTCGTTTGCAAATTTGAAAAATGATAAAGCTATTTGCAGGAGTTTGAATTATGGAAGGACGGTCTAGCAAAGCATGGACAGAAAGAAGCAACAGGCTTTTTCAGTGTTATTAAAAGGCACAGTGAATTTATTTTAGATTCTCATCAATCAGATAACAAAGCAGGTTCTCATGACCTCTATATAGTTCCTTACTCTGAAGAGTACAAATCTCTTCTCGCAAAAGCTGCTGTTTTATTGCATAAAGCTGGAGATGTTAGCGACTCACCGAGGTATGTTGGTTTTCATCCATGTTCTCATTATTAAGCAGCCATTGTGTAGTTTGAAGAGGCTGCTACATAGCAAGGCTGATGCTTTCCTTTCAAATGATTATTATGACTCAGATATAGCCTGGATGGAATTGGTTAGTCATATTCTGTATTTTATTTTTGTGCTACAGCCATTATAAAGTTCTAGGCAAGTTGGTGAAATTTGTTGTGAATACTGAATATGTCTAGTTACTCTCGTGTATCAAAAGAACTCCATTATTTAGATATTGTATATAATAAAACTGATGTTGTATTGTTAGCTTCACTGATGTAAACAGGAAATTTTATTCAAAGAATGCTAATTATTATCAGGGTTTCAGTTTTCTTGTCATGAACATAGACATGGACATGCTACTTTACTTTCATGATATTTTTCTGATATTTGGTTTCTTCCATGTTTATTTCTTTCCTCTCCCGTGTAGCATTTAGTTCATAAGTTAAATCTGTTTCCAATGTAAAACAAAATAGAAAACATCATGATTGTTTCTCTTAACCACCTCTAGCTGACTAGATTCAAAGGATTATTTTAAGATTATAATTTTTATTGTTGATATGACACCCTCTACCCCAGACATATATGTACTAATAATAAAAGAAATAATTAAAAAAATTAAACTTAATTCAAGTTTTTAAAACATATTTAAATACAAGCCTTTCAAGAGGGTAGCAGACTCACATTCACCTTTCTAACATCATCATAAAACTTTTCTAAATAAATAATAAATTCACTTCGGCTCAAACAAGGTCGTCTATAAAACCCTATACCCCAATGTCACATCCTATCAGAGTGTTGTGTCCCGACGTCCTTCAACACATGGTTTCTTAAAGCAATTCACCTAGTCATCTGCTCCCCCGAACACAAAGTTCAAGATCATCACAGAATCCAAGCACAAACAACACACGGGGAGTGAGTTATCACATTCCTAACTAATATAGAAACAAGACAACTAAATATACATATCATATAAACCAAATAAAACTTAGTTACACGTAATTCACGTAATTCCACCACTTTGTCATTAAAAGTTCACTTTTCAATCATCAATCACATTACACAAGAATTACACGCTCTGATCAAGACATAATAACACATTAATTTCATAATAAACAATTAGCAAGCGCATGAGACAGTTATGCTAAGACTCAAGCCTATATGCAATGTGGTACCATGTCAGTGAAAAACCACCCTGGGGCGCTTAGGAGTACATAACAAGATACACCAAACAATGGGTTTGTCAGGTCACTCTCACTAAGTAAGATCATAGGGAGACCAGTCAGGGTCACGATGTTTTGCGAGAATGTTCCAACCATATAGGATCAGCATAGACTTAAAGGAGCACTCAAACCCGGTGACCCCCAAGGCCTACACTTCGAAGAGTCCATCAGGGCCTCTCCCTCCTGATTTAGGTCCAACCCCTAAAATCATTTTAGCACACAGACACTGCTCGTGAATTATACAATACCCATGACCTCACACTCGTGTGTTAAACACGTACAACATATTGCACTACAATTTAACATTGGTTCCTAAATAGGAACCTACACTTTCTCTTTAACACTGCGCATTTACACTTTTCTCAAGATAACACTAGTCGGGTTATTGTACAATTCACAGCTTACAACACAAATAATGTCACATCAAGAGTTAATCACACACTTATTCACAACCAAAACTCATTCACAATTTCTCATATCATAATGTCACAATCCACCATCACATGTTTTCACGTATCTCACAATTCAACACATATTCTACTTTACACTTTTACTCAATCTCAATAACAATATTATAATCTCAAGGTAACATATTATTCCATAATTCATCACATATTTCATTTATAAACACTGCTAATGAATTATACAATATCACGA
This sequence comes from Glycine soja, assembly GCF_004193775.1. Classification (NCBI taxonomy): domain Eukaryota; kingdom Viridiplantae; phylum Streptophyta; class Magnoliopsida; order Fabales; family Fabaceae; genus Glycine; species Glycine soja. The sequence goes on along the minus strand of NC_041021.1, from coordinate 8,602,678 downwards.
CCTCACACTCATGTTTCAAACATGTTTAACACAATTGCGCTACAATTTAACATTGGTTCCTAACTAGGGACCTACATTTTCTCTTTAACACTGCACATAAACACTGGTCGGGTTATTGTATAATTCATAACTCACGATATAATTAATGTAACATCAAGTGTTAACACATCCACTTATTCACAATCGAATATCATGTCCACACTTTAACATCTCATAACATCACATCAACCATCTCATAACATTCCCAATGATATTCATAAGGTACAACATACACATGTTCATAAAATTTAACCATAATATTCTCAAACTCCAACACTTAATAATTTTTGGAATCATATTATAACACTCTACAATATTATTTACATAAATTATTAATATAAATAACTACCTCTATATCTATAAACTAGCATACATCATATTGAATCACAAATTTCAAAGTAAGCTTTCAATGCACAAATTCTAAATAATTATATGAACACTTTGGTCAGTTTCAATTATGATATTAATTTTTTAAAATTATATATAAAAACCTAAACAACAAGAAAAAGAGAAAATACAAAATCAATATCTTTCTCTAAATTTATCCTTACTTTATTTCATCAATTCATATTAATTAGAAAAAGTACTCGATTTATAGGGTTCACGCTCAACACAATTACATATCAATTTCACAAAAATTGGTCTGTCAAACATATATAATTCACTGTAATAATTATAAGGATAAAATGAAAATTGCAAAAACACCAAAAACCCATTCCAATTGGTATATCTAAGGATCCCTACACATGTTCTCACTAATTCCCAATTGTGAATAACTCATCCCTTACCTCTAAGCGGACTCACGTGTCTTCCGACAGCGATAGCAGCATCTCTAGCGGTTCCCTGAGATTCCTTCAGTTATTCCTCCGACTACTCCGATAGAATTCCCAAACGTCAAAGAGACGGAGAAGAGATTGAAACCTCCACTTGTACTGTCTTCATGCGATTCCTTTTTCTCCTTCCGCGAATATTATTTCGCAAATTCCAATGGTGGAAGTGTGCGCAATTGAATTTCAAACAGCATATCCAAATTTCATGAAAATCCAACGATTAACGAAACCAGGATCGTAATTTTACTGAGACCGTTTTGGGTTTCTGCGGGAAAGAAAAAAGCTACAATGCGAAAGGTATTTCTCTCAGCTCAAACATGATATCAAAATTCTCAACGGTGAGAATGCTCGGAATTGGGCTGCAAACGTAGTGCTCAAATTTCACGACGATCCAACGGTGACCGAGTCTGAGATCGCCGTTTTTCTGAGACAGGTTAGGTGGCTTGCGGAAAAAGAGAGGGTCCCCTTTTTATTTTCTCTCAAATAATTATTTTAATTAATAATTATATCTCTTTATTTATTTATTTATAAAATCTCATCATTTTTTTAAACTCTATTTATTTATAAATAACAATCCTTTTTAATCTAGTTTACGAAAATTGGGATGTTATAGTTGATGTGATCAAATATTATTGTTTTAACCTATTGTTAAATTGTTTATATTGCGATACATTTTAATATCATGATACATTTTAATATCATGAAATTATTTTTTACCTTCTATTATTTTCTGTGCAGGACTCTAAATTGGATGTCACTATTGGTCCATATGAAACTTATGAGGATAAACTTTTTGGATATAAGGTAAGTCTTAACAATGAGACTTTGTACAACTTATACAATTAAAGTCCTATGATTATATTAAACTTAAATGATTTTTTCATATTGAAATGGTTCATACTTCTCAAAGTTATAGCAGATTAGTATTGAATGAAGTAGTTTGACAATGGACATAAAAAAAAATTATTTTCATTGTAATTTAAAATTTAGATCTAGAGATCAGTGTCACCGTTTGGTTTGTTGTAGACGAAATTCTATTCATTACCAAGAATGTCAGTATTTACTGTCAGATTTTATAACGGACCCACACATTGATGATTTTCATGGTTGGATCCCCTGAATTCTCTGCAGTTCTTAATAGTTTGAGGTACTCATGCATAATTTGAGATTGACTGGATGAGTTCATCGAGGGAAGATTGTAGGACAACTGTATCTAAAATATCTTTCAATGACCTTGTCATTATTTCATATATCCCATATATTAAATATTAAAATAGCAACACTTGCTAGGATAATGTAAGCATCCAAAAGATTAAGTATGTAAAGTTGCTTTGCTGAAAGCATAAAGTAACTTTGACCAGCCAGAGCTTAATGGACCAATTTCTGGTGCAATTAAGGTTGAAGAATATCTGTGAAATCATTTATTACATACGGATACCATGTTCTCGGTTGAATCTGTAAAGTTTTTTGCACTATCATGAATAAGCAAATATAAATCATTCCAGTCTAAATTCACTGGAAACTTGCTAGCATTATCCCCCTTGAAAAGACCTATGATGCTATCTTTAACTTGTGAATCAGTATTAGTAATTGCGTTGCAATTCTTTTGCGCTACCTTTGAAGCATATATTGGAATCAGGGATGATGAAGCAACAGCTCAATTGAAACTCTTAGGTGATTATCTGCTGGTACTATGCTTCAACCTTTCCATTGTGAACCAGTTTTGTAGTTTTTTCTTTCTTTCTAAATTTAGTGTAATTGACATCTCAAATGATTCTACATCTTAAGCTTTTGGAGCAAAATCTCAATTCTGAACTAACCTACTGTCCAAAATAGTGGTAAAAAATATGATTTAATGGGCAAACAGTACAGTCCATGACATCTGGCTTAGTTATTTGGGTGGCCACAATTTTCCATGTGTTCTTTCTAATAAAATTCACAAGGGATTGAAATGCAGTAATTTATGCTTAAAACTATCCAACCGGAAATTTTACATTGAAGAATTATTTCAGGATGTCAAGGGACCACAAACTCTAGCTTTCAATCTTCCAAATGATGAGCATATTGTAAAAGACCGGGGATCATCAATGGTCATGCTTAAGAATGTTTCGGAGGCTAAGTAACATTTCTGACCCTAAAATTTCTGGTTTGTTGAAGTTACAACTTACAATTGTGAATGGGCCTCTTCAATATCTTATTTTTCTAAATGGATATTTTGTGAACCTGTTAATTCTTAACAGGTTTAAGCATATTCTTCTTCCTATAGCTGCTGCCTGTGTTGCAAAGGAGCAACAAGAACATGTAGATTTTGAATCATTCTTTACGCGTTCAATTTGCCATGAATGCTGCCATGGAATTGGACCACATACCATAACACTTCCAAATGGCCAAAAGTCCACTGTCAGATTGCTCAGTTCCACAATATGCTTCACTTAAGCAATTTCTTTGATTGCTAAAATTTTTGCTGTAAACTTACTGTCAGTATGGCCGTTAAATTCGTTGTCATTGTTATTATTATTATTATTATTAAAAAGTTATTGGTGAAAATCTGAACCAATTATTCTCTATTTATTGCACAGTGGTTTAAGGCAAGTCATATCTGATTTAGAGGAAACAAAATCTACTATAATTATGTGTATCTATTGTAAATTTGTAACTATACAAACCAATCTCCATAGTGTCTCAAAACATGCTGTTCCAGCATCTCTATTTGAATAAAATAACAAATGGCAGTATCATTCCTTTTGATACAGGAATTACAAGAATTTTACTCGGCTCTGGAAGAAGCAAAGGCTGATATAGTTGGCCTTTGGGCATTGAGATTCTTAATATCCCAGGTTAGTTATTATAATTTTTTTTATTCTCTCAGGGATGAAATATTAATTTATTGAAGGAAAGGTTAAAATACATGGCATGAGGATCAGGAGTCATCCTAAAACAGGGAAAGCCAGTAAAAGGAACATGAAAAAAAAAGTAAACCATCAGCTTGACAATGCTCTCAATATCTATAAATTTATAAGAAACAAATCCCCTGAAAAATCCATGGTAGACAGTAGTTTCTCAAAATTCTTATGGTTGCACTCAAAGCCTGTAATGTTGTGTTTGATTTCATACATTTTCTTGACATTATGTTGTTTTGAGGCTCACTACTGATGCTAATGTCATTGACTGTCTCTGATTTTACCAGGATTTGCTTTCTGATAGTTTATTGAAGTCCATGTATGTTTCTTTTCTTGCTGGATGCTTCCAGTCTGTACGTTTTGGTTTAGAGGAAGCTCATGGGTGCGCTGCTAGCTATGCATTCTTCTTTCGTGTCATGTTTATTATTGTGATGTGATTTAGCATATCTAAATCTACTCTATATTGTCAGAAAAGGACAAGCATTGCAGTTCAACTGGTTATATGAGAAAGGAGCCTTTGTCTGGGATTCTGAAGGCACAATCTCTGTTGATTTTACCAAGGTATTATTGCTTCAAAATCTTTGTTTCTATATTGGTCCCTCCCTCCATCTTGAGTTTGTTAGACCCTGAGATGGGTGATATTAATTAAATTTTTTTCCTCAAGATTGAAGGAGCAATTGAAAGCCTGAGTAGGGAGATACTCACCATACAAGCCAAAGGTGATAAAGAGAATGCTGGTTTGCTTCTCCAGAAATACTGTGTTGGCTGAACCACTAAGTTTCTCTAAAAAAGTTGGAGAATATTCAGGTATAAATCTTTAGACTACAGGACTGTTGGTTGTGATAAGATGACGAGTGCATTGTACTGCTTAATGAGGCTTTGTTCCAATATAACAGTTTCTCACATTACAAAACCCGAATTACTTGTCTAAATTAGCATTTACTGATGGCCCACATTTCCAAAACACCTGAAGTTTACCTTGTTTGTAATTGTTTGAGTGTCAATTGAAGACCATTTTTAATTATTAAAAATATTTTAGCTTCTCACACATTTTTGAGACTCGTTAAAAGGTTGTCTTAAATTTCTGTACTTGTTACATATCTGCCTAAAAACGTTAGTCAATGTTAACGTTTTGAAAGATGTTTCTTTAAGCTATTGCACGACAAGCACTCATCCGTAACATACTCTTCTGCAGGTCAATGGATAATAATGTGTTCCTGTTGTTAACTTTTTTGAGCAGTCCTAATTCTGCTCATATGTGTGCACAACTCATTTCCCTTGGTTAAATTCCCCATGTCTGAAGTCTCTTAATACACTATTCTTTCATACAAACTGTGATTTAAAAATGTTACAAAAACTAATTCTGTATATATTGTATTGTGTACCCTTTGATGTAGCTCTGACCTTTCCCATTGGCAACAAAATATTGCAGTGAAAGCAAGGGAACCAATGTGCAAAAGTTTCAATGCTGCCATCATACGTTGTGTCAGCCAGGGAAATTTATTCAATGAGTGTGTTTGTGCTAGTTGTTACTATGAAATAGTGGAATGCTTGTTTCTTTGGGATGTTGCTGTTTTCTGTTGATTGATTCAAAAGTAAAACAAATCATGGTCTTAGAAAGGAGTTTTAGACCTTTATAGGGTTATTATGCTAATGATGAGTGACCCAACTGATATTGAATCGTATCTATTCCAAGGTTTTAATTCCATTCTTGTTGATGGTCCTTTGTTGGTAGGTCATGGTGAAAGGTATCATTGTAAACCTTATATAGGGTTATTACTTATTACATGTTTTGATCTTTAAATAGAGCAACATCAAACTTCTTCCACCAGAAAAAGAAATCAAGTTAAACAATAGGCAATATCTTGAATTAATAAGCTTTATCTTCAATACATATCCAATTCAAATTTTGTTATCTAGTAAAACACCATAATTAACATTTGAAATTATAAGAGCAAAATTAACTGTCGTTGATAGCACCTCAAGGCCGAGAAGAATCATGAAGAAGCCCTCAGGATGGGAGGAGTTCATCCACTAAGTTCCTTCTGCAACTACCCAGTCTGTTAGCAAAAGGGTGGTATAGGAAATATCCTCTGTAGTGATTGTAGTGCTTGTCCCCCTGACTATCCATTCGGTTATGGCTTGTTCCCCTTAGTGCTGGTGAGGCCGTTAGGATTAGTAGCTATCCTTTCTATTTCACTAGCTATAAATACATATACATGTAATGAATAAGAGGAAGACAATGAGAAATTTCAGAAATTCTAGCTTCTTACCTTAATTCTGGAGGTAATTCCTGGCCTCTAATTTAGGAAACATAAGCATACTCTATCAGTCGTGCTTAACTTGTTTTTATTGTTAGGGATTGGTACCCAAAGAAGATTGTCCTGATGGAGAAGTGTGATTTGGTAGCCAGCTAGAGGAACGTTTCTTCTTTAAGCAATGGTTTGTTACCATATTGAATCCAAGAAAAATCAACTCATAGAATGAAAAATACAACTAAGATTACAATTGAATCCAAGAAAAATCCACAAAAAATACTATTAATTCTCACAAAATCAACAAAAAAAAAATTAGATCATTCTTATTGAGGTTCTGTTAACAACTTGCTAGTATGAAACTATGAACAATTTGTTCATACAATATTCTGTGCTAAATTAGTTGGGTTATTCAACATTGTTTAATATGGTTTGTCCTTGTAAAAGTTATGTTGTACGAAATTAAGGAGTGAGTACTAATGTGGAAGAGGAAGTGCAAAGACTACTTGAGAATACTCCTTGTGTAATCAAGTAGATTATAGCACAAAAAAAAAATCAAAGAATTAGATGGCCAATGTCAAAAGAATTTGATACCACAATTAAATGAAGATTCTAATGCCAAAAAGCGAGATGATATTAATTTTGAAAGGAGCTACAAACTACCTTTTTGCATATTTTTTTTTCTTGTATCATAAATATATGCTTAATTTGTTACTCTTTTATTCGTTGTTTTTTATTAAGTCAAAAACTAGATTTTATAATCTAACTCATTGACATTGTTTCCCTCTAACTATATTCTTTTTATTTTTTGAAAGTTTTAAACAATAACTTAATCTGAAATATTTAACCATGTAAGCTCCAAGACTATGGAATTAGCAAGGTTAGACCAAAATCCCAAATGCAGCACTAAAAAACATCAACCTATCACTTCATTCACTTGCAAGCTTGCACTGTAATCAAAACATTTTGAAATAATTATTCAACTTGGAGAAAATAAGGACAAATGAACAGGGTTAACTTAAAATTTAATACAAAGAAAAAATAGGTATCAAATATCAATCATCATCCAGCTAATAGAACATCAACATCAACAAACCACAACAATAAAATATCTTTTGCTTATCAAAAACATAAAAAAAAAAAAAACATCAATAGACAACAGGCTAATTTGTACCAATTACAAATGTTATAGAGGAAATTTCTAGTGTTGGGTTCAGATGATTCAATAGAAACCATCCACTGGTGAAGAAACAAAAGTGACAACTTGACTGAAATGGTCAGCAAATATTGCACACCCGGGACCTCAGCAACCATCTGTATCAACATTTCCAAATCAATATTATCAATAAGAATTGTGCAACACTGTAATAATCCAAAACAAGTTCCAGATTCTAGCATAGACAACAATCAATATTATCTACCATTGGAGTTTGTAAACAGAACATTTGATGGAATTTCTATTTTTTTTTTCAAAAAAGAAAAATAGATTAGAAAGATGATTTCCATCATTTTACTTCCTTAACATTAATTTGCCTCAATAATCCATCACACCAATTACACCACTCAGTATCTACTAGTAAACACCAAAGAACTAATATCCTGTGTAAAGCAAGACTAAGTATATGCCATAAACACTAGGTCAGAAATAAAATCAAGAAAGGCAATCTCTAATCAAACATATTAAAATGTATCCTTTTAACAAATGAAAGCAAATTTAAACAAAATATAAAAACGTTTTTATACTCCACTATACCAACAACAATATAAATTAAGAAACCACATAACTTTAAGACAATATAAAGTATCAACCTTTATATAAATAGAAGGTTTAATTATTTAAACATGTGCCAAGTTGGAAAATAAATCCCTGAAGCTTTCAAAAATTATAAAAGGGTTAAATATATAAATATAGAAATGTTCATGTTTAGTATTTAAAAAATGACTCATCTAATTTTATTCCCTCTGTTTTTTGAAAAATGTAAATTGTAGTTCCTATATTTCAGAAAAATCGTCTCCTTTTAATCTCTAACTTATAGAAATAGGAACCACACGACACATTGTCATAAGTAAAAGATTAAAATGTGACTTTATAGTCCAACTCTTGGACAATCCTTCCAAAAAAAAAAAAACTCTTGGACAACTCTTAACAATTCACAAAATTTAATAAATGGCTTCTCAGTACTATTCATTCAATTAAACCCATTTTAGCTTATTTAAATGTCAAATAAAATTAAACCCCATGATGCAAATTACAACTGCTAAAAAAAAAAGCATTAACACTATACATTCTCAAAATAATTGAAGCCTTATTTTACCTTCTGGATGGTTCCTACTCAGGCCACAGGGTCATATTATCACTTCAACATTTATCTTGATAGCAGGAATGTGGGCAATCTTAGACCAGTGTTTCCCTTTCCGACTTTGATACCTTGCTTCTAGTAAAGGACAACTACCTATCTCCAGTAATTCAAGAGAGGATGGAAGCTGATCTTCGGGCAAGGACTCTAGGCTTTTACAATGCCAGATGGCAAGCTCTGTGAGGGAAGTGAGATGTTGAAGCCCTTTTCCTTCCAACAACTTTAAATCATCTAAATGTCGTAGGGACAGATATTGCAGGGAAGTGGGCAGTAAGCACTCCTTCAACAGGGTGTTAACAACATCTTCCTCCCCAAAACCAGTAATGGAAAGACGAAACAGAGAAGTCAGGCGTTGGAATAAGAAACCTAACTCGTGTTTAGACATCGATGATAGCATTCCAACTTCAACTTCAAGTGTTTGTAAACTGGAAGGCAAACACCTTGGGGGCAATGATGTTAGCTCTGGAAGCCCATTAAGGAATAACCAACAAAGGGCAGGAAGATCAATCTGCTCTGGAAGTGACCTAAGTTTCTTACAATTCCCAACAGCAAGTGTAGTTAATTGGAGAGCATTCGTTCCACCATGAGTAGTAATTGCTTCCATGTTGGGACATTCCTCGATATAAAGAAATTGCAGGGAAGAGAAACCATCTAATGGTAAGGACGCCAGGGAATGGCAGCTTTTGTAAATTGTCAGACATTCAAGTGATATGTATTTGTGGAATGATTCGGGAGACAGAAATTCTAAGTTCTCACAGTTGTAAATTTGAAGTGATTGCAATGACGTTGGCAAGCCACCAGCTGAGAAATAAATCAAATTGGGAATATCAAAAAGAGTCAAACTTTGGAGACAATTGGCACCTAGTCTTATTCTTGGAAAAGATGTCAAGCTGTCACATTTTTCAATTTCAATCCGTAGATTCCTATAAGAAAAGTTGTCAAGCAAGGACAACAAGTCTTCTCCTGCTTCTTTAATATTTATGTCTTCAATTGATGTGTTCCAATGTAGTATCATGATGACCTTTGGAATATGCAGTATCATGATATTCAAATTTTATGTTTATTTGTTATGTTCATAGAAACATTTGTATTTGTCTATAATACACTACAAATGTATGAGATTAACTAATTAACTTTCAAAATCTATTTAAGAGAAAGAGACATATTCTCAACCCATGCATCATTTTCCTATATAAAAAAATATAATAAAATATGTTCAAGAACAAATTCAATATAATCTCTTCTTTAAATGGGAACATAAATGTATAAAAATATATAGAAGAGGAGTACCAAAAGAGATCTCTAATTATAAGTATGTATTATAATTATTAATGTGATTTTAAATAAATTGTATTATCCATGTGAATTAAGTAAAAAATTTCCTACTTACTTTCATGAAGAAAGAAAAACCCTCACGTGTTATATTTTATATATAATTATATTATATTATTACAAAAATAATTAAAAATATAAGAAACTATAATATAATATATTTTTCCTAGAAAATTAAATTTTAAGAAGACATAAAAAATGAAATAATAGAAAAATTAATAGTGTGTTGTTTAAAGTGATTTAAATAAGAAATAAATAATTATTTTCCTAAATTTATTTTTTACTTTATTTTTTCATAGAGAAGTTAATAATCACAATTTCATTGATTTAAATTAATTTTTGTTTTGTAATTAAATATATATTAATTATACTGAATAAATTTTAATTTTAATAAAAATAATCTTTATAAAAAAGTTCATCTCCATGAATTGAGTATAAATTCTTTTATTTGTTTTCATAAAATAGTAAATCCCCATGTGTTATATTTATATATTTTATATTTTAAAAAAAATCTAAATTTCACTTCACATCTTCATAAAATTATTCATCTTCATTTTGAATAATACAAATGATTCAAAAATCATTATGAAGTAAAATTACATTTTCTTGCTTCATATTTTAACTTTTAAGAAAAGTATAAAATTACATTTTCTTGCTTCATATTTTAACTTTTAAGAAAAGTATAAATTTCACTTCATATTTTATATATATAATTTCTATCATTACTAAAAAAATATTTCTCCCCGTAAATTTAATATAGATTTTCTTACTTGATTTTAAAAAAAATCATCTTAATATTTCATATTTTAAATATAATTTATAATTTTCTGACTAATAACAAAAACGTATAATTTTTAACTGTAGTAGAAAAACAAGTTCCTCCCTATTAAGTACAGATTTTTAAATATATAATTTCTATCTTTAATAGAAAAATTCTCTCCAAAAATTAAGTACAGATATAATCACTTTCTTTTAAAAAAATCATTTTCATATTTTATATTTTAAATATAATTTCTATTTTTAACTAATAAAAAAATATACAATTTTTATCTCCAGTAAAAAAAAAATCTTTCCATAAATTAAGTATAGCTTTTGTTACTGGCTTTAAAAAATCATCTTCATATTTTATACATAATTTTTATCTATAGCAAAAAAGATTCTCCCCATAAATTAAGTAAATGTTTTTACTTGTGTTAAAAAAATTATATTTAATATTTTATTTTTTATATAATTACAACCTTTAGGAAAGAAGTTCATCCTCAGTACATATTTTCTTACTTTCTTTGAAAAAATAATTTTGGAATTTTGTATCATAAATATAATTTCTATCTTTAGTGAAAAAGTTCATTATCTTATATTAAATGTTGATATTCTTACTTTTTTTAAAAAAATTATCTTTATATTTTTATATTTATTTTCTATTTTTAGTAAAAAAGAATTACTCTCCTTAAATTAAGTATAAATTTTGTTACTTGTTTTAAAAAAAAAATCAACTTTCCAATATTATTGAGTTTAATTTTTGACAGAAATAATTTTGTACTAAGCTTTACTTAGCTCTAGTCAAACTCCATAAGATCTCTTTCTCATGATAAACTGGAGGATTAATATCATAAACAAATCATCTTCATATTTTATATTTAAATTATAATTTCATTGATTTAAATTTCTTTTTGTTTTGTGATTAAATATATATTAATTTGATTTAATATTTAGTTTAATTTTAATATAAAGAATCTTTAATATAAAAAAGTTCATCTCCATGAATTGAGTATAAATTCTCCTATTTATTTTCATAAAATAGTGCATCCCATGTGTTATATTTATATATTTAGAAAAAGTCTAAATTTTACTTCATATCTTCATAAAATTATTCATCTCGATTTTGAATAATGCAAAGGATTAATTAATCATTATGAAGTAAAATTATATTTTCTTACTTCATATTTTACCTGTGAAGAAAAGTATAAGTTTCACTTAATATTTTATATATAACAATTTCTATCTTGTTAAATATATAATTTAAATATTTTTTATTTTTTTCTAACTGGTAAAATATATAATTTCTATTATTACTAATAAAAAGTTTCTCCCTATAAATTAAATATAGATTTTCTTACATGATATAAAAAATTATCTTCATATTTCATATTTTATATATAATTTTTACCTTTAGCAAAAAAGTTTCTCCCCCTAAATTAAGCAAAAAAAAAAAAAAATTCTTACTTGCTTTAAAAAATAATTTTTATATTTTATATTTTATTTTTTTCTATGTAACTAATATTTTTAGGAAAAAAATTCCTCCTCAAAAATTAAATATAAAATTTCTTACTTTCTTTAAAATTCATCTTCATATTTTGTATTTTATATATAATTTTTATCTTTAGTAAAATAAGTTCGTTCTTGTATATTAAGTATTGATATTTGCACTTGCTTTTAAAAGATTATATTTATATTTTATATTTATTTTCTATCTTTAATAAAAATATTGTTCTTCTTAAATTAAGTATAAACTTGATTACTTAATTTTTTTTAAAAAAATCATCTTTTGAGTAGTACTTAAGTTAAACAATAAGCAATATCTTGAATTAATAAGCCTAATCTTCAATATATATCCAATTCAAATTTTGTTATCTAGTAAAAAAAAACATAATTAACATTTGAAATTATAAGAGCAAAATTAACTGTCATGCTTAACTTGTTTTTATTGTTTGGGATTGGTACCCAAAGAAGTTGCCCTGTTGGAGAAGTGTCCTTTGGCAGCCAGCTAGAGGAACGTTTCTTATTTAAGCAATGGTTTGTTACCATGGAAAATGGGAATGAAAAATACAACTAAGATTACAATTGAATCCAAGAAAAATCAACAAAAAAATACAATTAATTCTCACAAAGTCAACAAAAAATTTAAGATCATTCTTATCGAGGTTCTGTTAACAACTTGTTAATATAAAACTATGAACAATTTAGTCATACAATATTCTGTGCTAAATTAGTTGGGTTAATCAAAGTTGTTTTATATGGTTTGTCCTTGTAAAAGCCATGTTGTACCAAACTAAGGAGTGAGTATTAGTGTGGGAGAGGAAGTGCAAAAAGTACTTGTGATTACTCCTTGTGTAATCAGGTTGATTATAGTGCTAAAAAAATCAAATAAAAATAAAAGAATTAGACGGCCAATGCCAAAAAAATTTGATTCCACAATTAAGTGAATATTCTAATTCCAAAAAGTATGGGTACCTAGATGATATTAATTTTGAAAGGAGCTACAAATTATCCTTTTACTTTTTTTTTCTTGTATAATAAATATATCCTTAATTTGTCACACTTTTATTAGTTGTTTTTATTAATCAAAATCTGGATTTTATAATCTAACTCATTGACATTGTTTCCCTGTAACTATATTTTTTTTATTTTATTTTTAAGTTTTGAACAATAAATTAATATGAAATATTTAACAATGTAAGCTCCAAGACTATGGAATTAGCAAGGCTAGACCAAAATCCCAAATGCAGGAGTAAAAAAACATCAACCTATCACTTCATTCAACTTGGAGAAAATAAGGACAAATGAACATATTAACTTAAATTTTAATACAAAGAAAAAATAGGTATCAAATATCAATCATCATCCAGCTATCCAAAACAAAATCTAATTTCTGATATGCATAAAATTGGATGGTCCCACACTATTATAAATATAATCCAATACATTCTGGTTTTATAAAGATAATTTCACTCCTGGAAAACCAGATAATAGAACATCAACAAACCACAACAATAAAATATCTTTTGTTTGTCAAAAACATAAAAAAAAATCAATAGACAACAGGTTAATTTGTATCAATTACAAATGTTATAGAGGAAATTTTTAGAAACCATCCACTGGTGAAGAAACAAAAGTAATAACTTGACTGAAATGGTCAGCAAATATTACGTGCCCGGGACCTCAGCAACCATCTGTATCAACATTTCCAAATCATGTTATCAATAAGAATTGTGCAACACTGTATTAATCCAAAACAAGTTCCAGATTCTAGCATAGACAACAATCAATATTATCTACCATTTGAGTTTGTAAACAGAACATTTGATGGAATTTATATTTTTTTTTCAAAAAAGAAAAATAGATTAGAAAGATGGATTCCATCATTTTACTTCCTTAACATTAATTTGCCTCAATAATCCATCACACCAATTACAACACTCAACATCTACTAGCAAACACAAAAGAACTAATATCCTGTGTAAAGCAAGACTAAGTATATGCCATAAACACTAAGTCAGAAATAAAATCAAGAAAAAACAATCTCTAATCAAACATATTAAAATATATCCTTTTAACAAATGAAAACAAATTTAAACAAAATATAAAAAGGTTCTTATACTTCACTATACAAACAACAATCTAATTTAAGAAACCACATGCCTTTAAGACAATATAAAGTATCAACCTTTATATAAATAGAAGGTTTAATTATTTAAACATGTGCCAAGTTGGAAAATAAATCCCTGAAGCTTTCAAAAATTATAAAAGGGTTAAATATATAAATATAGAAATGTTCATGTTTGGTATTTAACAAATAACTCATCTAATTTTATCCCCTCTTTTTTGAAATATGTAAATTGTAGTTCCTATTTTTCAGAAAAATGGTCTCCTTTTAATCTCTAACTTATAGAAATAGGAACCACAAGACGCATTGTCATAAGTAAAAGATTAAAATGTGACTTTATAGTCCAACTCTTGGACAATCATTCCTAAAGAAAAAGAAAAAAAAAACTATTGGACAACTCTTAATAATACACAAAATTTAATAAATGGCTTCTCAGTACTATTCATTCAATTAAACCCATTTTAGCTTATTTAAATGTCAAATAAAATTAAACCCCATGATGCAAAGTACCACTGCTAAAAAAAAGCATTAACACTATACATTCTCAAAATAATTGAAGCCTTATTTTACCTGGATGGTTCCTACTCATGCCACAGGGTCATATTATCACTTCACCATTTATCTTGATAGCAGGAATGTGAGCAATCTTAGACCAGTGTTTCCCTTTCCGACTTTGATACCTTGCTTCTAGTAAAGGACACTTCCTTATCTCCAGTAATTCAAGAGAGGATGGAAGCTGATCTTCGGGCAAGGACTCTAGGCTTTTACAATGCCAGATGGCAAGCTCTGTGAGGGAAGTGAGATGTTGAAGCCCTTTTCCTTCCAACAACTTTAAATAATATAAATTCCGTAGGGACAGATATTGCAGGGAAGTGGGCAGTAAGCACTCCTTCAACAGGGTGTTAACAACATCTTCCTCCCCAAAACCAGTAATGGAAAGACGAAACAGAGAAGTCAGGCGTTGGAATAAGAAACCTAACTCGTGTTTAGACATTGATGATAGCATTCCAACATCAACTTCAAGTGTTTGTAAACTGGAAGGCAAACACCTTGGGGGCAATGATGTTAGCTCTGGAAGCTCATTAAGGTATAACCGACAAAGGGCAGGAAGATCAATCTGCTCTGGAAGTGACCTAAGTTTCTTACAATTCCAAACATCAAGTGTAGTTAATTGGAGAGCATTCGTTCCACCATGAGTAGTAATTGCTTCCATGTTGGGACATTCCTCGATACGAAGAAATTGCAGGGAAGAGAAACCATCTAATGGTAAGGACGCCAGGGAATGACAGCTTCTGCCAATTACCAGAGATTCAAGTGATGTGTATTTGTGCGATGATTCGGGAGACAGAAATTCTAAGTTCTCACAGTGGGAAATGTGAAGCGATTGCAATGACGTTGGCAAACCATCAGCTGAGAAGGAAATCAAATTGGGCATATCAAAAAGAGTCAAACTTTGGAGACAATTGGCAGCTAGTATTATTCTTGGCAAAGATGACAAGCTGTCACAGTTTTCAATCCGAATATTCCTATAAGAAAAGTTGCCAAGCAAGGACAACAAGCCATCTCCTGCTTCTCTAATCTTTATTTTTTCAATTGATGTGTTCCAATGTAGATCATGCGATTTTGCCTCTAGCTGGTTACACTCTGATATACTAACCTCTGTCAATGAAGGTAGATGGTTGGGCAAGTTTCCTCTCAACTTGGGGCATTCTGATAAACTCAAACGCTTAAGGCAAGGAAAAGGAAATTTGCGGCCTTCACCTTCAAATGGTAGCCACTCTTCCCACTCTGACATCTCTTCGAACTGGATACTCTCCAACAATGGAAATGGTTGAAATGAAAGAGAACCCCCATTGTTGTAGTAGAATTCCTCACCAACTGTCTTCACCATTTTCATCCTTTCTATCACAAGCTCCTTGAGAGAAGGTAGTTGTCCAAATGGTGGAAGTGAAAAACAATAGTTGCAATCAGTGATGCAAAGGACTATAACATAAGAATACGAATAGTCACTCAACCATTTAGGAAAGCTTGTGCCACTGTAGTATCTTATGCTGAGTTTCTTTAAATTTGTCGATGGTTGCAGGTTCTGAAGTACGTCTTTCTCAATTTGTGAATCTTGTGGCTCACTGCCCCACTCCAGCGTAAGCTCCTCAATGTGCTCTTTCTTCTTTAAGTCAGCTTGAACAGCATCCTTGGGATCAACAACATTTTGTAGCCTCAAAATGGAAAGCGTACCTTGCAAGTAAGGAAACTTTCTTAATTCTCTTATAGTTACTCCATTTTCTCTGCCTACAACAAAAGAAGTCAACACACGGAGATCTTGTAGCTTGCTTATTTGTGATGGCATCTCCC
This sequence comes from Glycine soja, assembly GCF_004193775.1. NCBI lineage: Eukaryota > Viridiplantae > Streptophyta > Magnoliopsida > Fabales > Fabaceae > Glycine > Glycine soja. The sequence goes on along the minus strand of NC_041021.1, from coordinate 8,586,229 downwards.
ACAAATTTGTGCCTCTAATATCAAGGTGGCGTAGATTGACCAAATTTCCTATCTGTTCAGGCAGCCGATTGATGGAAGTATAGGAAAAGTCAAGATACCGTAAGAGTAACAAATCTCCTATCTGTTCAGGCAACTCCGTAAGAGATTCACAATTTGATAATTTCAAAGTCTGCAAATTGTAAAGCCTAAAGGCTGCATCTGGCAAACTTTTGATGGAAGTATAGGAAAGGTCAAGATACCGCAATAGTACCAAATTGCTTATTGAATCAGGCAGCTCAGTGATATTTCTGTAGCTAAACAAGGACAATGTTCGCAGATATGTTAGTTTTGGCAGCCAATCATGAGTCACCTTTTTGGATACACAATAAGGATAAGATCCATATCCATATAGTGGTAAAAAGCAGCGCAAAAACTTTAGCTCATACAAACACTCAAATCTTTTAGAGGCATCATGCTCTCTTTGAGGATATGTCAAATGGCGAACATTTAATGGGACTTCTCCTCCTTCAAAGTAACAAGATCTCTTACCAGAGACTAGTCTGGCTAAATCGTAAATAAGGTCATGCATTTGAAATTGTTCCTTTCCCTCATTTTTGTCTTTTTCAATTAAAGATCTAGATAACAATTCATTAAAGTAATCTTCACCTATTGATTCCATTGCTTTCTCTCCGTGGATTTGTGGAAGAAAGCCTTCAGCCATCCATAACAGAATCAATTCCTTCCTATCCAACAAATATTGTCTTGGAAAAATTGAGCAATAGGCAAAACATCTTTTCAGATGTGGTGGAAGATGAAGATAACTTATGCATAAAGCTGCTAAAACTTCATTATTTGCCCACATGTTGCTGTTCAGAATTCCATTCCAATACTCTGCATCAACATTTGATCGCAAAAGACCTCCCAATGTTTTGGCTGCTAATGGTAGACCCTTGCATTTTGTTGCAATTTGTCTACCAATTTCTGCTAGGATTGGATATTTGTCATATCCTTGATTTCCAAATGCATGTTTAGCAAGTATACACCAACAGTTGTCATCCGTAAGAATCTTCAGCTCATGAATGGGAAATGTACGAGTGATTTCTGCAATTCTGTGATGTCGGGTTGTCACAATGATTTTGCTTCCCTTTTTCCCACAGCTAAAAGGGGCTATTAGTTGATCCCAATCATGATACTGCATATTCCAAAGGTCATCGAGCACAAGCAAAATTTTTTTATCTTTAAAGGTGTTCTTCAATTCAACACGAAGAGCATCAAAATTAGTAATATCACAAGTTTTAGAAGTGGCAGATTCAACAATTGCCTTTGTTGCCTTAAACACATCAAAAGGATCAGATACCCATGCCCAAGCTTTGAGATCGAAATGGTTCTGCACTGCATCATCATTTAAAAGGCTCTGAGCAAGGGTTGTTTTTCCAAGACCTCCCATGCCCCATATTGTCAGCACTTGTATGTGATTATTATTCTCATCTTCATCAGAGAAAAGCATGCTCAACAGCTTCTTTTTGTCATCGTCTCTTGCAACAACATATTCCACCGATCGATCTGTATCTTTTCTGTAAGAGACTCTGCCAGCGACAATTTTCAAACCGAGACTATCTATCTGTTTAAGAAAATTTTCTAGCCTTCTAGATATTGCTTCAAGCTTGGAATTCATGCTCCTATAGAATTGATTAAAGGGAGAAGAAAGTAATGACCTCACCTGGCTAGTAAAGGTTTTAAATTCTCCCTCCACCTTGCACCTCAGAGAATCTGTGTTGATTTCATCCAACAAATCCTCAGCGTCTAGAACAGCATCTTTCAACTCATTAAGCCATGCCTTCACTGCTGAATTAGTGATCTGTTTCTCCTCAGCATCATTGAGCACAGCATTGAGTGTCAACAGCTTTATCTTCAGCTCGTCCAAGAGAGAAACATTCAGCTTTCTATTGGCAAAGAAATCTCGAAACTCCGCAGAAGTTATCCTATCCAACAAGATCTCCACAGAAGCAGAGATAAGTGCCTCTCCCACCATAGCTAAGGCCATTTCTTCCCTAGTTTTGCAAATAGTATCAGATCTCTGAAGCTTTAGTCAAATGCTGAAGGTGATATGGTAGCTTGTGAGGAATTAAAGTATTATAATGATTAAGTCGTGACATTGTTTTGATTTCACAATGATGTAAAGGCGTTAACCGCTTTCTTTTTTTATCATAAATAAATATTGACTGAACAATAGTTTATTCGGTCATCGTTGTAAATCTGCTGCACATTACATGTTAGTTGATACCTCAATAATGCTAATATTTTATTTGCCTCTGTCGTTGAGAAAACAAAGAATAGTACGGTAGTTTATTTCCTTTAATGTGACCATCCAACCACTCTGCATTTGGACTTTTTCAATGTATACTTCTTCAGTCCTTCCTGATTTCTTCTGCCTATGAAATGTAATAATACAGTGAATTTCAGATAAAAAAATCTTAAATAAGAGTTTCATTATGCATTTTTATGAATTCCTAAAACTGGACACCTCCCTCATTCCTCAATTTGTTTGTTTAATGCTTTTAAATCAGCATTCGTGATATCATGTTCAATTATGCAAATATTATTTGCTTAGTATATATCTTAGATGCCATATATCATTTACACTATTAAACTCTCCTAAACGGCCTACACTCTCGCGCATGTAATTAATTTGTTGTAGAAAGAGTTAGATTCCCCACTCTTTTGTCTTTAATTGATTCGGAATCCTTACAAGAAAAGCTATGAGATTAACTCTTAGAACATTGCAACATTGCTTACAAAGTTTGCTGGGTGTAGTCAATTTTCACTTTGGCAAAGTATGTATTAGGTAGTTGAAAGTTTTAAACTCTTAGAACATTGCAACACAACGCATCAAATTAAACTTCTTGTGCAACTGCTTCATCCCACGCTCTATGCCTTGCAAGTCCAACTTTGCCAAAAAGGGTATGAAGTCACCAATGTTGAAGTACCCAGCAACGGTCACGAGCTCAACCACCATGTCCTTGAACTCGTTCGACTCCGAACCTTTCGTCACGAACAAACGACGGCTCAGTATCACTCAACCGATCATATTGGTCATGGAGTATGTCAACATCACCGCCACCACCATGGCCTCACCTCTCTTGCTACAATCATGCATTGCACGAAGCATGTACCCTATCTCTTCATTTCGAACTTGGGCCCAATCATCAACAGCTTTTCCTCCAAGCATGTGCAAGTTGCTTAGTTTCCTAAGCAACTTCCACCGTTGCCGTAATGAGCAAACACCATATCCTGTGAACATGAACAGATCCAAAATAGAGGAGGAGCCAAAAGTGAAAAGATATACACATGTAAGTATCTTAGTATCTTATAAAACTATATATAGAGAGAGAGAAAGAGAGGAGTTCACTTATTTTAAGAATCTCCTGTTTGGATCAGTACCGTGCAATTTTATTTTATTTAAATCCAAACCGATTCATTTATGAACCATTTTATAAAAATGGTTTGGTTAATCCAACGTTTATTTTGTATAGTGGGTTGGTTTAATTTTTTAAAATGGCTTGCGTTTATTTATGTTTGGTGAGGTTAAATTCAATTATTCATTTTATACCTATATATGAATCGATTTTTGTAAAGAATTCAACAAAAACGACTTGAACCACTTTTAAATCGGACCATTTTTATAAAGAGGATCAGTTTGGTTTTTTCTTCAAAACAGTTAGATTTTTTCAAAGTGGCTTAGTTCAGTTTTCAATCAGTTAATGCATTGGTTCAAATTTTTTTCACACCCTAATTTGGATAAACTTATCAATAAACACATGTATGAAAAGAAAATATTAGAAAATAAATTAAGTTTCTCATATAAATTAAAATTAATTTATAAAAATTCTCTCATTAACTTCTTTGCAAATTAATTAAATTCTATTCAACACTTAGTGAGAGAGAAAAAAATATATAACTATATATAATAAGTGATATGATATGATAAGAAGAACAAAAATTAAAAATGAGTGACATTAATGGTGTGTTCAAAATATATATAAAAAAAATGGAGTTTGTAAAGATCATAAATTACTCTTATTATAAAAGTTGAATAAGGAGGCGATGCATTCCTACCTGTGCATCATAAGCTAAATGGGTTGCACCAGCAATGGAGGGCTGGTTAGAGAAGTTTTGTTCAAGGGTTTTGAGGAAAGGCATGATAATTGCCCAAATATCGTTGTTAACGAACTCATATTAACGTCGACTTTTCCAAAACCGATATTAACGAACTAATGTTAACACTGGTTTTTTTTTTTCCTTCCAAAAAATGATGTTAACCAACTCATGTTAACATTGATTTTTCTAGAAAACTGGTGTTGTGTTAGTTAAATTAAATCATCAGACTCTTCCTCTTCTCGCGCTCATTCTAAACCAGTTGTCTCGTTTTCTCTCATTCTCTTTCTCACTCCTGCGCCATCCTTCTCACACACTCTCTGCGGTGGCACCATCACGTTCTTCCTGTCACCATTCTTGTGCTGCCGTTCTCTGTCTCTCGCATTCTCGCGCTGCCGTTCTTGCACTTATGAAAGGTTAGTCTTATGTAATTCGTGTTTCTCGCGTTTTCACTCACTCACGAAAGGTCACTCACTCACGACAAGCAGGGGCTCATTATTGGTTTTGATGGTGTTGGTGCGTAATGCTTGTAGATGCTTGTTTCTTTGTTTGCTTTTGATGGTGTTGGTTTCAGACCCTAATTTCATCAGGGTATAACGTTTTATCATTGCCAATCGAATTGTGGCATTTGGCACCGGTTACAGTGCAGGGGCAAGGGGTCACTCAGGGTTTTGATGGTTGCTTGTTAGATCCAGAAACAAAGCCACAATGAAGGGCAAAATGGTCTTTTCAAGAAGATTTCTGACCCTAAATACGCCCAGACTAGCATCTAGCTCGTCTGGGCTAAGAGAAAACTTCAGCCATAAGCAAGCCACTCGCCTAGACGAGTAGATACCTTCATCCCTAAGCAAGTAGCTCGCCTGCGCGAGTTTTCCCCTGCACTAAATGGTTTTTTCTATAAATAGCCATCCAGGGGAAGAGGTGTAACATCCCATTTTTTTCATAAATAAATTTAAAAAGTTTTTTTAGTAAAAATAATAAAAATAAATAAATAGAGTAAATAATAGGTTGTAAATGCCCCTAGCTATAAATAGCAACATGCTAGGTTTTTCAAACTGACTTCTCAGTCTCCTCTGCCTCTTATTTTCGTTTTTCCCCTTCTCCTCTCAAAACCCTTTCTTTTTCCCACAACTCACTAAACCTATCTCAGAAAAACGATGATCTTGGACCCATTCAACGTTGGATCGTCGTGAAATTTAAACACCAGGTTCACAATCGCTAGAGATGTTTGGAAATTTTATCGGAGCAGTCGGAGGAATAACTGAAGGAATCTCATGGAACCGCTAGAGATGCTGCTATCACTGGCTAAAGACACGTGAATCCACTCAGAGGTAAGGGATGAGTTATTCATGATTGGGGATTAGTGAGAACATGTGTAGGGATCCTTAGAGTATCAATTAGAATGAGTTTTGGGGTATTTCTACAGTTTTTACTTTATCCTTATAATTATAACTATGAGTTATATATAAATTATATATGTTTGATGAATCATTTGATGTCCCAATGAGAAATTTTTGTGAAATTAATGTGCTCTTGTGTTGAATGTGAACCGTAGTTGATGAAATTAAGTAAGAAGATATTGAGTTTGTATTTTTCCCCTTTTCATGCTTTTTAGTTTTTTTATAGTTTAAAATTGATATTATATTTGAAATTGAGAAAAGAATTCTAATAGACTATGTGTTGTATTCTTAGATTATATATATATATATATATATATATATATATATATATATATATATATATATATGAATTCATGTATACTTATATATAGAGAAAGTGTTTATATAATTATTTAGAATTGGTACATTGAAAACTTTCTTAAAATTCATGATCAAATATGATATACGTCGCTAGATTTATATACATAGATTTAGTTATATATTTATTTATATTAATATTTTATGTAAATAATGTTGTAGTGTTGTTATTGTGTGATTCCAAAAATTATTCAAGTGCTGGAGTTTGAGAATACTATGTTTAGATTTGAGATGTGTGTATTGAGTTGTAAGCTGTGAATTGTACAATAACCCGACCGATGTTATCTTGAGAAAAGTGTAAATGCGCAGTGTTAAAGAGAAAGTGTAGGTTCCTAGTTAGGAACCAGTGTTAAATTGTAGTGCAATTGTGTTAAACATGTTTGAAACATGAATGTGAGGTCGTGGTATTGTATAATTCATGAGCAGTGTTTATAAATGAAATATGTGATGAATTATGGAATAATATGTTGCCTTGAGATTATAATATTGTTATTGAGATTGAGTAAAAGTGTAAAGTAGAACATGTGTTGAATTGTGAGATACGTGAAAACATGTGATGGTGGATTGTGACATTATGAGATGTGAAATTGTGAATGAGTTTTGGTTGTGAATAAGTGTGTGATTAACTCTTGATGTGACATTATTTGTGTTGTAAGCTGTGAATTGTACAATAACCCGACCAGTGTTATCTTGAGAAAAGTGTAAATGCGCAGTGTAGGTTTCCTATTTAGGAACCAGTGTTAAATTGTAGTGCAATATGTTGTACGTGTTTAACACACGAGTGTGAGGTCATGGGTATTGTATAATTCACGAGCAGCGTTTATGTGCTAAAATGATTTTAGGGGTTGGACCTGAATCAAGAGGGAGAGGCCCTGACGGACTCTTCGGAGTGTAGGCCTTGGGGGTCACCGGGTTTGAGTGCTCCTTTAAGCCTATGCTGATCCCATATGGTTGGAGCATTCTCGCAAAACATTGTGACCCTGACTTGTCTCCCTATTATCTTACTTAGTGAGAGTGACCTAACAAACCCATTGTTTGGTGTGTCTTGTTATGTACTCCTAAGCGCCCCAGGGTGGTTTTTCACTGACATAGTACCACATTGCATATAGGCTTGAGTCTTAGCATAAGTGTTTCATGCGCTTGCTAATTGTTTATTATGAAATTGATGTGTTATTATGTCTTGATCAAAGCGTGTGATTCTTGTGTAATGTGATTGATGATTAAAAAGTGAACTTTGAATGACAAAGTGGTTGAATTACGTGAATTACGTGTAACTAAGTTTTATTTGGTTTATATGATATGTATATCTAGTTGTCTTGTTTCTCTATTAGTTAGGAATATGATAACTCACTCCCCGTGTGTTGTTTGAGTTTTGATCCTGTGATGATCTTGAACTTTGTGTTCGGGGGAGCAGATGACTAGGTGAATTGCTTTAAGGAACCATGTGCTGAAGGACGTCGGGACACAACGCTCTGATAGGATGTGGCATTGGGGTATAGGGTTTTATAGACGACCTTGTTTGAGCCGAAGTGAATTTATTATTTATTTAGAAAAGTTTTATGATGATGTTAGAAAGGTGAATGTGAGCCTGCTACCCTCTTGAAAGTCTTGTATTTAAATATGTTTTAAAAACTTGAATTAAGTTTAATTTTTTTAATTATTTCTTTTATTATTAGTACATATATGTGTGGGGTAGAGGGTGTCACATTTAGTGGTATCAGAGCAGGTTGAACCTTTCGGCCAGTGTGTTATGTGCTTATCATATTCTGGTGTGCACTCTATGTGGTTACTTATAAATGCTTTTGTTAAATATGCTTGAATTATTATTCGTATTTTCTCCTACATGATTAAATGAGACTTAATAATAATGCTTGTATGTACCTTGCATCCTTAATGTTTGCTATACCATAAATCCACTGTTGAGTCATGAGTTATGAGACTGACCATCTCTATAATTTGCGAAGTGCGGTTGGACTTTATGGCAAGCCATTGGGTGATTCAAGTAGTCTTGATATTGATGGATAATGCCTTAATGAGCCCTTATCTTCCTGCATGTATGTTGTTAATAAACTTATTTTTATCTTGATGTGTGGATTAGTGTTGTGAAAACCTTTTGAACCATATATATGTCTTGGATGAGTGTGTCTTTCTTGATGTGTAAACGCATGACTACTTAACTCCCTTTATTTTGTGCATAGTCGTGAATGTAGTAGTTGAAGTTTATGATTCTTTAATACATTCTTATTAACTATTTAATTCTTACTTCTTATATGTAAGTTGTATACTTATTATAAGAACCTTATAATTCTATGTATACTTGTAGTATGGTGTTTTACCTTAATTGCATAAAGAGTATGGTTGTTTGAGATTCTTGTTCTTAGCGATGGTGGTACTCTATAGTTCAATGACTCATAAAAAAAAAATATTTCATAAAGAATATTCTTTTGATCGTACCTTCTAATTCTAGTGCAAACTATTCTTTGTGTTGTGTGCTTAAGTAAAGTAATTCAATTACGCTTCCAAGCTTGAGTATAATTCATTCTTTGTGTTGTGAGCCTACATCAAACATTTGGATTATTGATGTTTCTGTCACAATCAAGCAATTGTTAACGTCCTCATATGGGTGTACATTGTGGTCATGTTTTCGTTTCTAGAATTCATTGAAATATTGTTGTTGGTTCTGAATAAGTGATCACTTTTTTTATTTCAAAATTATTGTCTCCTAATCAATCGAGTGTTCATCTTATTATTGGTTGCTCATCTTCCAATCATGTCTTGTTAAACTGCTTGATATATTGTGATGTTGTTATTTTTGTTACGAATAGAGAAAGACTCCACTCTTGTTAATCACATTAAGGCGTTCGAGAGGAAATCCTTGAGTAGGCATGATCCTTGTACTTACAGATGAAAGTAAACTTAATAAGTCAAGTACTTGTGCTCTTTGAGGATATGCTTAGTTACCACCTAAGTGTGAAATTGAGAATCTTATGAGTGTGGTACCCATAAAAAATTGTAATCCTAGTTCCTAAGAGATGACTGGTAAAGAGTTGTTTAAGAATATAAAGTAGTTGGAAAAGTTGTGAAGAATAGTTAAGAGGTTTAATGTGAAACATTAAGAAAAGAGTAAGGTAGTTAGTAAAGCATAGAAGGATTCAAGAGTGAGTGTTCTTGCGTAAAGTAGGTGACCTAAAAGATTATTGATGATAGTTGTATGATTAGCAAGACAAATATTAGTTCTTTTTACCTTAATATGGAAAAAGTTTGTGGATGCTTTAAGAAATACCTTAGTACCTATTGTGACCTCTATGTGTACCTGGTCATGTCATAATATGATTGATGTCCATGTGTGTTCGTAGAATGCATGATAGGATCTCCCACCCTGAGTTAGCTCTTGTTGTGGTTTTGATGATTAATGTTTAGTATGTTTCCAGTTAAGTTGAATTATGATGTGTATTATAAGGTTGTTATAGACCCTTGGGCATAATGTTTCGAGCTAAGAGTTTTGTTATGCATTTTAGTTAGATGAAGATGACCCTTAGAGTATGCTACGTCTAGGTGGAAGATAACTACAAATCCTTCTTGGGTAGAAGTTGTTTTGAGATGAGAGGAAACCTAAGATTAAGATGAAATGCTCTTAACTTGTAGTCAAACCAAAAGGTTATTTTAGGACTCATTGGATTAACCTTAATGCTTGTTAAAGATGACTCGAGTAAGTTTAAGCTTTCTGGTGAAATTTATATAGGGAGTAAAACTTAAGTTTGAACAATTTTATAGAAGTGAGAAGTGATTTGTTTTGCTCATTCAGTTAGTATCACGAGGACATCTTAGAGTTGGACCGTTACGATTTCTTGAAGCAAGACTTATGAGTCAAGTATACGAAAGTGAGAAAGATCATGTTGAAGGAAGAGGCTTAGACTCAAGGGTAGGCAAATCATGTATTCTCGATAGTCATTGTGAATTAGGATTGATGGAGCGTGAAAGTCTCGACATTTTTTTTTCTTCCTTCTTTTCTTGAACCGTCCCATGTTAAAAAAAAGGGGGCGATCATGTGTTTAGTCGCGTGTTCTTGTGTATATTTGTTTGTTTCAAATTGTTATTCGTGTTTCCTATGATATTACCCTAATCCAAATAGTATGTCTTTCACATTCTATTATAGTTGAGATGTCACTCTTGTGAGAAGACTTACTTATGAAATACTATCATTGAGTAAACGAGGATCACCGGATTTAGTTGTTAAGTGCAGAGGAGTCTTGTGATCGGAGTAACGGAAAAAAGTTTCAACTAGACACACAACTTGATATTGAGAATCATATGCGAGATATCTTTTTCTTGATCTTTCGGCAAGTTTCAGGGACGAAACTTCTTTTAAGAGGGGTGGAATTGTAACATCTCATTTTTTTCATAAATAAATTTAAAATTTTTTTTAGTAAAAATAATAAAAATAAATAAATAGAGTAAATAATAGGTCATAAATACCCCTAGCTATAAATAGCAACATGCTAGGTTTCTCAGACTGACTCATCAGCCTCTCATTTTCGTTTTTCCCCTTCTCCTCTCAAAATCCTTTCTTTTTCCTGCAGCTCACTAAACCTGTATCAGAAAAATGACGATCTTGGACTCATTCACCGTTGAATCATCGTAAAATTTAAACACCAGGTTTACAACCCAATTACGAGCATTCTTATCGTTGGGAATTTCAAAATCATGTCTGAGCTTATAGGAAAATCCTTCGCATTGTAGCCTTTTAATTTCCCGCAGAAACCCAAAACTGTCTCAGTAAAATTATAATCTCGGTTTCTTTAACCGTTGGATTTTCATGAAATTTGGATATTTTGTTATAAATTGAATTCTGCACGCTTACACCGTTGGGATTTGCGAGATAATATTCCTGGAGCGAGAAAAAGGAATCGCATGAAGACAGTACAAGTGGAGGTTTCAATCTCTTCTACGTCTCTCTGATGTTTGGAAATTCTATCGGAGCAGTCGGAGGAATAACTGAAGGAATCTCATGGAACCGCAAGAGATGCTGCTATCACTGGCTAAAGATACGTGAGTCCGCTCAGAGGTAAGGGATGAGTTATTCACGATTAGGGATTAGTGAGAACATGTGTAGGGATCCTTAGAGTATCAATTGGAATGAGTTTTGGGGTGTTTCTACAGTTTTTACTTTATCCTTATAATTATAACTATGAGTTATATATAAATTATATATGTTTGATGAATCATTTGATGTCCCAATGAGAAATTTTTGTGAAATTAATGTGCTCTTGTGTTGAATGTGAACCGTAGTTGATGAAATTAAGTAAGAAGATATTGAGTTTGTATTTTTCCCCTTTTCATGCTTTTTAGTTTTTTTATATTTTAAAATTGATATTATATTTGAAATTGAGAAAATAATTCTAATAGACTATGTGTTGTATTCTTAGATTATATATATATATATATATATATATATATATATATATATATATATATATATATATATATATATGAATTCATGTATACTTATATATATGAGAAAGTGTTTATATAATTATTTAGAATTGGTACATTGAAAACTTTCATAAAATTCATGATCAAATATGATATACGTCGCTAGATTTATATATATAGATTTAGTTATATATTTATTTATATTAATATTTTATGTAAATAATGTTGTAGTGTTGTTATTGTGTGATTCCAAAAATTATTCAAGTGCTGGAGTTTGAGAATACTATGTTTAGATTTGAGATACATGTGTATTGAGATGTGTGTATTGAGTTGTAAGCTGTGAATTGTACAATAACCCGACCAATGTTATCTTGAGAAAAGTGTAAATGCGCAGTGTTAAAGAGAAAGTGTAGGTTCCTAGTTAGGAACCAGTGTTAAATTGTAGTGCAATTGTGTTAAACATGTTTGAAACATGAGTGTGAGGCCGTGGTATTGTATAATTCATGAGCAGTGTTTATAAATGAAATATGTGGGATTATGGAATAATATGTTGCCTTGAGATTATAATATTGTTATTGAGATTGAGTAAAAGTGTAAAGTAAAACATGTGTTGAAGTGTGAGATACGTGAAAACATGTGATGGTGGATTGTGACATTATGAGATGTGAAATTGTGAATGAGTTTTGGTTGTGAATAAGTGTGTGATTAACTCTTGATGTGACATTATTTGTGTTGTAAGCTGTGAATTGTACAATAACCCGACCAGTGTTATCTTGAGAAAAGTGTAAATGCGCAGTGTTAAAGAGAAAGTGTAGGTTTCCTATTTAGGAACCCGTGTTAAATTGTAGCGCAATATGTTGTACGTGTTTAACACACGAGTGTGAGGTCATGGGTATTGTATAATTCACGAGCAGTGTCTATGTGCTAAAATGATTTTAGGGGTTGGACCTGAATCAGGAGGGAGAGACCCTGATAAACTCTTCGGAGTGTAGGCCTTGGGGGTCACCGGGTTTGAGTGTTCCTTTAAGCATATGCTGATCCCATATGGTTGGAACATTCTTGCAAAACATCGTGACCCTGACTTGTCTCCCTATGATCTTACTTAGTGAGAGTGACCTGACAAACCCATTGTTTGGTGTGTCTTGTTATGTACTCCTAAGCACCCCAGGGTGGTTTTTCACTGACATGGTACCACATTGCATATAGGCTTGAGTCTTAGAATAAGTGTCTCATGCGCTTGCTAATTGTTTATTATGAAATTGATGTGTTATTATGTCTTGATCAGAGCGTGTGATTCTTGTGTAATGTGATTGATGATTAAAAAGTGAACTTTGAATGACAAAGTGGTTGAATTACGTGAATTACGTGTAACTAAGTTTTATTTGGTTTATATGATATGTATATCTAGTTGTCTTGTTTCTCTATTAGTTAGGAATGTGATAACTCACTCCCCGTGTGTTGTTTGAGTTTGGATCCTGTGATGATCTTGAACTTTGTGTTCGGGGGAGCAGATGACTAGGTGAATTGCTTTAAGGAACCATGTGCTGAAGGACGTCGAAACACAACGCTTTGGTAGGATATGGCATTGGGGTATAGGGTTTTATAGACGGCCTTGTTTGAGCCGAAGTGAATTTATTATTTATTTACAAAAGTTTTATGATGATGTTAGAAAGGTGAATGTGAGCCTGCTACCCTCTTGAAAGGCTTGTATTTAAATATGTTTTAAAAACTTGAATTAAGTTTATTTTTTTTTAATTATTTCTTTTATTATTAGTACATATATGTGTCGGGTAGAGGGTGTCACAAGAGGAAAGAAGGGTAAGCAAACCAAAAACCAGAGAAAAAAACGCAGAAGAAGAAGGAGAAGAGGAAAAGTGGAGTTGAGGCACTGCAGAATTGTGACTATGGATCGTTTCCTTCATCATTTCTCTTGTTAGTCTTGTGCTCTGTGCAACGATCGGTTAGTTTTTCTTAAGGATTAGATGTAATCTTTGTACCCTTATGGGTCCCTTGATATTATATATGTAATAATCTTTTCTACTCACTACCGGTAATTTCATTCTGCTCGTAATGCTTGATTCTAGTTGATCACTAGTGTCATGAATTTGGATTTTTAGTGACACTGGAAGGTATTCTTAGAATCTGAACTGAATGATTTTACTTTTTAATTATGTTACGTTGCTAAGAATAGGGCATAACATTTTGGTTGCAAAAAGCATGAGAATATAATTGTAATGTCGAGGTATTTACTGCATATGCGAATGATCGATATTTAGTAAATATTCTTAGGTTCCATGTACGAGGAATCGACTTGGGATAACTATGTGTGCATCAACAATGTTAGAAAATGCTTTCTATATGTTAATCTTATTAGGACACTAAAGGTATGAATGATGAAATCCAATCCTATGTTTTCCTTGAATTAACTTAAGTCGTTCCCATAATTTACGATTTCCAACGCACTAAATTTAGTTATTTTCATATTTTTAGTTATTTTCGTTATTCTTGTGATTTCGTTATTTTTACTTTCTTTTACTTTAAGTTGTCACACTAAGTCTTGGACTTGCCTGTAAATTCTCCTAAAGCGTTTGTTCTTCATAACACATGACGCTGGGTCATGGACTCGCCTCTCGCGCTCGGAGATATTTATCATATTCGTAATAGGTAGATACGAAGGATGTCCGACTAATAAACAAAACCAAATCAAAAAGGAAATCTATTCACAACCAAACTTATTTTTGTTAAATATCACTCGAGGTCGTTTCAAGGTCCAATGTCTTAGCGACTTTTCCTTTTGTAATTAAACAAATCTTTCAAAAAGGATAAAATCAATTCAACACACAAACATTTTTACTTAAAGAACTACGTAGGTTTGATTTCCTCATTGCACTTGGGAATACTTAGGAGCAAGGACAACACCATGATTAGTGAATTTTAGCTATGGTTCAGCCCACTAATCCAAGATCAAGTCCAAGATTCTCTACTAAGTGTGCTTAGGTGTCATGAGACATGTAAAGCGTGAAGGACATGCACAAAGTGTGATTATATGATGTGACAATGGGGTGTAGCAAGCAAATGCTCACCTCCCCCTCTAAAATTTAATTGGATTGGGCTTCTCCCAATTCAATTAAATTTATTTTCCAACACACACATCAAATATTCACTTAATGCATGTGAAATTACAAAACTACCTCTAATACAAAAACTATAGTCTAGGTGTCTTAAAATACAAGGGCTGAAAAATCCTACATTTCTAGGATACCCTACCTATATTATGGAGCCCTAAATGTGGAAGCAAAGCTTCATGATGAATCAACAATGATTCAAAGGTGTTTTGATGATAATAATGATGACAACTAAAGATGATGACAAAGGTGATGAACAAAAAGCTCAAAAGATCAAAGAACAACTCAAGTGAATCAAGAACAAGTCAAGAGTTCAAGAATCAAGAAGAATTCAAGACTCAAGAAGAAAGTCTACAATCAAGAATCAAGATTCAAGATCTCAAGAATCAATATCAAGATTCAAGAATGAAGAAAAGACTCAATGAAGATAAGTATTAAAAAGTTTTTTCAAAACTTTGAATAGCACATGAGTTTTTGACAAAACTTTTACCAAAGAGTTTTTACTCTCTAGTAATTGATTACCATATTGTTGTAATCGATTACCAGTAGCAAAATGAGTTTGAAAAAGTTTTCAAACTGAATTTACAACGTTCCAAATATTTTCAAAAGGCTGTAATCGATTACAATGTTTTGGTAATCGATTACCAGTGTCCTTGAACGTTGAAATTCAAATTTAAAAATGAAGAGTCACATTGTTTCACTCAAAAACTTTGTGTAATCTATTACACTTATTTGGTAATCGATTACCAGTGACTGTTTCTGAAAAATCAAAAGATGTAACTCTTCAAAAAGGTTTTGACTTTTTCAAATGGGTTTTAAGTTTTTCTAAAAAGTTATAACTCTTCTGAATGGTCTTCTTGACCAGACATGAAGAGTCTATAAAAGCAAGACTTTGTTTTGCATTTTCAAATCAATCTTTCTAACAACAATCTTGAATACTTTTTCAATCATTTCATTAGAATCCTTTACAAGCCTTGAATCTCTTTGAACTTCTTCTTCTTCTTTGTACCAAAAGCTTTCTGAAGTTTTCTGGTTTTCCAAACCTTGAAAACTTGTGCTATTCATCTTTTCATTCTCTTCTCCCTTTGCCAAAAAGAATTCACCAAGGACTAACCGCCTGAATTCTTTTTGTGTCTCTCTTCTCCCTTTTCCAAAAGAACAAAGGACTAACCGCCTGAATTCTTTTTGTGTCTCTCTTCTCCCTTTTCCAAAAGAACAAAAGACTAACCGCCTGAATTTTTTTGTGTCAAAGAATTCAAAACGACACAGTCTGAGAATTCTTTTGATTCTTCCCATTCCCTAATACAAAAGTGTTCAAAGGACTAACCGCCTGAGAATTCTTTTGTATCCCCATTCACAAAGTATCAAAGGTTTAACAGCCTGAGATCTTTGTCTTAACACATTGGAGGGTACATCCTTTGTGGTACAAGTAGAGGGTACATCTACTTGGGTTTGACTGAGAACAAGAGAGGGTACATCTCTTGTGGATCAGTTCTAGTGGAGGGTACATCCACTAGGTTCAAAGAGAATATGGGAGGGTAAATCCCTTGTGGATCTTTGCTTGTAAAAGGATTTTTAGAAGGTTGAAAGAAATCTCAAGGACCGCAAGTCGCTTGGGGACTGGATGTAGGCACGGGTTGTTGCCGAACCAGTATAAAAACTCTTGTGTGTTTGTTTCCTTCTTCCATACTTTTTTACTTTCCGCTGTGCATTTAATTTCCGCTTTTACTTTCTGTTAAGTTTCTCTTCTACTCCATATTCTCTTAACAACATAAGTAAAAGCCTTAAAAGAGTAATTTTTTAATTAGTAAAAGTTTAGGAATAATTAATTCAACCCCCATTTCTTAATTATTCTGAGGCCACTCGATCCAACACTAAATACAAGGTCCAAAAATAATGAAACCTTAATCTAATATGTACAAAGATAAGAGGGTTCATACTTAGCCCATGGGCCTGAAATCTACTCTAAGGCTCATGAGAACCCTAGGGGTCTTCTCTTGCATCTCTGGCCCAATCTTTTTGGAGTATGCTATCCAATGCCTTTAGGGGGTACGATTACATCATTTCCCCCCCCCCCCCTTGAAAAGGATTTGACCTCAAATCCCGAGGTTCATGAAACTCTGGGCTTCTTCCCTCCACACTTGTAAAAAGAATAAAAACATATATATTAGTGGCGTTTGGTATGTTGGAGTAAGGTAAGGTTTGAAAACCCATTTCCTGGGCATCTTCCCATAAGGGAACATGGTTCCTCACCAACTCAATGAGTGGTGCTACAAGTATAGAAAAATGTGGGACAAACCTTTTGTAAAAGTTTGTTAAGTCATGAAAGCCCCAAATTTTCCTTATACTTGGTGAAGTGGGCCACTCAGGAATGACCTTTATTCTCTTAGGATTCATTGGAACCCCTTGATCACCATTTAAAAAATTAAGGAAAGTAATGCAATAAAATGTACCTTTTTTTTATATTTTCATGTTGATTACTCCTACCAAAAAGTATGACAAACCTAAGGTGTCCCATATGAGCACCTAGGTTTGTATTGAAACAAAAAATAAAAACAAACCTACCTAATGAGTACCTATGTATGTGAATCATGAAGATGTTGGATGCATGAGTGATTTTACAAAAGAGGGTTGCACCACTCAACACATTCATCATACCACCTATCATAGGGATTTGGTGCCTAATAATACCTATTTTGGGAACCAACAAAGCACAAGGATTTAAGCTCTTACGAACCAAACCCTCATCCAACAACTCCTTTACTTGAGGAATAAACTCAAGCCCAAGAGGTGTGACAATGCTAACAAGTGTCTTTTTACAAAGGAGAAAATGTGGAGGTTGTCTAAGAGGGGAAGAGTTATGACTACTATAGGAGGCATGTTTTTCTTTTCTTTGTGGAAGCAAAGCTACCATGATGATTCACCAAGATGTTTTGATGATGCCAAAGCTCAAAGAGTTGTTTCAAGATTAAAGAATCAAGCATTCAAGATTCCACTCAAACATTCAAGAATCAAATGAAGAAATCAAGAAGCATCAAGCCAAGTCAAAGTAGGTAGTAAAAAGTATTTTTCAAAAAAACATCAAATAGCACACTTTTTGTTTTAAAAAGGATTTCCTAAAATCTTCTAAGTTACCAGAGTTTTTACTCTCTGGTAATCGATTATCATTTGGTAGTAATCGATTATCAATGACTAGG
This sequence comes from Glycine soja, assembly GCF_004193775.1. Lineage (NCBI taxonomy): Eukaryota > Viridiplantae > Streptophyta > Magnoliopsida > Fabales > Fabaceae > Glycine > Glycine soja. The sequence continues at coordinate 8,568,583 of NC_041021.1, read as the reverse complement.
ATGGTTTTCAAACTGGTTTCAGTGCTTTGCAACGTTCCAAAATGATTTTCAAATAGTGTAATCGATTACACTATATTAGTAATCGATTACAAGCGAATCTAAACGTTGGAATTCAAATCCAATTGTGAAGAGTCCTAACTTTTCATAAAATACATTGTGGAATCAATTACACCATTATGGTAATCAATTACCGGTGAATGTTTTTGAAGAAAATGTTAAGAGTTATAACTCTTAATATGATTTTCTCAAAAGGTATCAAGGTTCTATAAATATAAGACCTTGGCACGCATTTTAAATATACAATAACACAAAGAAAAACACACACATTTGATTACACAGAACTTTCCACTGCTTTTCTCTTGCAAAACCTTTTCCAAATTCATTCTAAGTTTTTGTTCAATCTTTTCTTGAAGAAAGGAAAATTCTGCAAAAACAAAAATTGTGCTATCCTTCTGTTTTTCTCTTCTCCTTCATTCCTTCTCCCTCTTGCCAAAAGAATTCAAAGAACTAATCGTCTGAGAATTCTTTTGATTCCCAAAACAAAGAATTCAAAGAACTAACCGTCTGAGAATTCTGTGTAAGAAGCGGGTAGCTTCTTGGTTGTAATAGTGAACAAAAGGGAGGGTACATCCTTTGTGATTAGCTTCAAGTAGAGGGTACATCTACTTGGTTGTTAAAAGAGAACAAGGGAGGGTACATCCTTTGTGGCTCTTTGCTTGTAAAGGATTTTTAAAAGGAAAGGAAATCTCAAGAGGTTGCTTGAGGATTGGATGTAGGCACGGGTCATTGTCGAACCAGTATAAAACTTGTGTTTGCTTTCTTCTTCCCTACGCTCTTTACTTTTCCGTTGTGCACTTTTTATTTCCGCTTTACTTTTGTCTAAGTTATTGTTTCTGTTCTTTACTTTCTCATAACTTAGTAGTAAAGCCTAATAGAATCTAGTAACATTAAGAAGGATAAATTTTTAATTAGTCAAGACACGTTCATAATTAATTCAACCCCCCCTTCTTAATTATTCCGAGGCCACTTGTTCCAACATTCTTAACTCTTTTAGTATTTTCGTTCTTTCTTCTTCCCTTATTTGTTCCCTCTCATCTTGATTTATTTTTACCCTCTCGTTTCCTTTTTCTTTTCTTTCTAGTTTTTCTATCCATAACTTGAGGGAACTCAACTCATCTAAGATTCTAGATAAAGGGTCCTTATGACTAGTACCCTTGCCATTAACACTAGATGAATGATGACTCATGTTGGTTCCTAAGTTGTGGTTCTTTCTTGTTGGGAGTTTGAAAAAAAAAAGGTAAAAGCTAGGGTTCCAAAAGAACTCAAGATAAGCGTGATAAGCAAAAAGAAAGTATTATGCAATAACAAGATAAGCTAGGTGTGACTAGTAAAGAAAATAAGCTATGAAAGTAAGCAACAAATTAAAGTGAAAGAAATGTAAACTAGACGGTTCCTAAGAGTGTTTGGATGACCTCATTTAAGGTTCCCAACAAAATACTCATTATCCTAAGGAAAAATTACCTAAAATCATTACACACAAATGGAAGTAGGGTGACCTATTGGGGGCTCCCAACTTACTTCCAATGGAAGGTCTTTTTGTTACAAAATTTAAAAGCAATGAAGGTAAGTAAATTGTCAATTACAAAATTACAAAAAGGTCCTCAATTTTGGTGGTTGTTCTCTCTTTTGTGATTCACTCAATTTGAAGTGCTTCTTAGTCCAATAGCTCTTAAGGTGGTTGGCCCCTTGCTTCTTGACTCAAATTCTTAAAGGGATGGCACCAATCCTCCTTTGCAATTTCCTATATGGCAACTCACAAACAAGGAAACAAGAAGACAAGCAATAACCCAAGACCAAAAAAAATGAAATGAAAGCTAAACCAATAGAGTTTATCAAGGCAAATTTTGAAGGATTATTCAACAATTAAAGCAATGACAAGCACATCAAAGCAAGCTAGGACTCAAAGAGAAACCTAGAATGGCTCTAGAGTATAGTAGAAAAACTATAAAAAAAAAACTCAAAAAACCTCTAGTTTTGGCACTTGTTTTCATACTAATTTTCAATTGAAATTTCAGAACTAATATTGGTATAAAATAGGCACCAATTGTAGAATAAATTTCGAGCCAAAACAACAAGCACACTTCCCTTTCACTTTTTTTTTCCTGGACACTGATTTTTCTGACAACTTGTGTGATTTTTCGTATTTTTTTCTTATATCCAAATCACTTGGTTATTTATGTATAACTTGTGTCCACATGTCTAGAAAATTCAGTAAAAATTTAAGCTCAAAATTCGTAGTGACCAATTTCCAGTAATTTATACAAGTTTGTATTTCAAGCTGCCAGCACTAGCAATTTCAACCTAGAAATCAAGAGTAGTGTTTATGTTGCTTAAGGCTTGGATAGTTACAATTTGTGTTTGCTTATGCTCAATTATCTTGAATAACACAATTCAATAGAGCTTAAGACTTATTTTTATTCACAAATCCAACCACAAATCAGCACCACAACTTAACTTCTTCATAGGCATCATGTAGGAAACTTAGAAAACAAAAAAAAAGTTCAAGAACAAGACTACTTCTAGGAATTGATTTATAACATGTTATGAACTAAATAACATGCATGAATTACACTCAAAATTAAAAAGATAGGATAAGAATGACAAGAATACATGAACAAATGTATCTAGAATTCAATCAACAAAATCAAAATTCAACATAAACTTAGAACATAATGAGACAATTATTATGACTAAACATGACTCTAAGACAACATGAATTAAGTGATTTACACTTAGATTTTTGTATTTTTTTTTCTAATCAATATTTTGGAAGAAAATTTAGATCTAAAGATTCAGCACAAGAAGATTATGACTAAAAAGTGATAGAACCTAAAATCAACACAAAAACATGATTCAAGAGTAGATCTATAAAATTTGAACCATAGAAATGCAAGAACAAGTGTAGATCTAAGATTTAATCGGTTTATTTTTTTTGAATCTACTCTAAACAGCACCAAACCACAAGACAATGGAGGATATATATACATGGAGAATAAGATGAAGAACAAGGAATTAAAGTGAATTGACTGAACAAAAAGATAGAGGAAGCAAAAGAACATCACCTAGATTAAGATGCTCTTGATACCATATGATGTGGCTCCATGTGGAGCTTGTAGGCCTTGGATCTTCTTCATCAATGGAGATCTTTGCTTTTTTAAGATGAATGGCAGTGGAATGGAGAAAGTAGATGATTGGAGACGCCACTTCAAGGAGAAGATGAGTCAAGAAGAAGTTCACCACTATAGGAAGCCATGGATAAGAGCTTGAAGGAAGGAGAAAATGAGTGGAGGGAGAGGGAGAGAAGAAGCACAAAATTTACTGCCTCAAATGAGGTTTGAACTTTGAAGTGTAATTCTTAAATGATCAAAGTTGAAAAAGTGCACACACAGGGCCTCCATTTATAGCCTAAGTGTTACAAAAAATTGGAGGGAAATTTGAATTTCTATTCAAATTTCACTTGAATTTGAAATTGAATTTGTGGAGCCAAATTTTGGAGCCAAAATTTCACTAATTATGATTAGTGAATTTTAGCTATGGTTCAGCCCACTAATCCAAGATCAAGTCCAAGATTCTCCACTAAGTGTGCTTAGGTGTCATGAGGCATGTAAAGCATGAAAGACATGCACAAATTGTGACTATATGAAGTGGCAATGGGGTATAGCAAGCAAATGCTCACCTCCCCCTCTAAAATTTAATTGGATTGGGCTTCTCCCAATTCAATTAAATTTATTTCCCAACACACACATCAAATATTCACTTAATGCATGTGAAATTACAAAACAACCCCTAATACAAAAACTATAGTTTAGGTGCCCTAAAATACAAGGGCTGAAAAATCCTACATTTCTAGGGTACCCTACCTACATTATAGAGCCCTAAGTACAAGGCCCAAAAATAATGAAACCTTAATCTAATATTTACAAAGATAAGTGGGCTCATACTTAGCCCATGGGCCCGAAATCTACCCTAAGGCTCATGAGAATCCTAGGGCCTTCTCTTGCATCTCTGGCCCAAACTTTTTGGAGTCTTCTATCTAATGCCCTTGGGGGGTAGGATTGCATCACATGTCGATTCGAAAAAGGAAAAAAACACAAAAAATTCACCACTCTTGGGAAAATAAATAATTTTGAAGTCACGTTATTTTTATCGCACACTCGATTAAAGACTGATGTTCTTTGTGATGGGCGCGTGGGGTGCTAGCACCTTCCCTATGCATAAACAACTCTCAAATCCCTTCTTTTCAAAATCTGCAGACCTTTCTTCTTTTGGTTTTTCTAACGTTTCTCTTAAATAAATGTTGGTGGCGACTCCCTCTCATTTTTTTCTTAGAAGACGAATCTCTTTTATTTTCTTTCGTCGTCCCATCGTGATTTTAAGGTTTCGACAATCGGTAATGCTTGTTTCTTGCATTCTCACTCACTCACTCATAAAAGGTTACTCACTCATGAGAAGCTAGGGCTCTATGGCAGTTGGTAATGCTTGTAGATGCTTGCTTATTGTCACACTTGTTCTTAGTTTTGATGGTGTTGGTAATGGTTGTTTTTGTGTTTGGTTTTGATGCTGATGGTAGGCAAGAAGCTCGGGCTGGTTCTTGGTTTTGATGATGTTGGTAATGCTTGTTTATATTTGTATGTGCTTGTTAATGGGACTTTTGTTGGTGTGAAAAATTAATGTTGTTGCTTACTAACAACATCGGTTTTTAAACAACCGATGTTAATGTTGATAAATTAATGTCGGTAGTTTCAACATCGGTTAATAACCGATGTTAAAAGTCATTAATAACCAGTGTAAAAAACCTATTTTTTAGTAGTGAAGCCAAAACCACTGGACACATTAATTTAACCGCGCTGCATTTTTGACAAAGCCACAACCAAGCGCTTAAGCGAAAAGTCACCTTATGAATTTTTCCACTTCCCTACTGCCACAAGATAATTTGTGTAATGTACGTCATAATCAATGTTCATCTCTTAACAGTCAACGCTTTCAGTTTGAGGGAATGACAAAAATTGCATATCTTACCAAATTAGAGGACTAAATGTCATTATTTTAAAACTAGGCACTAAAATTGTGGATTTTGAAAAATAGGAAGACTAAATGTCTCTATTTTAAAATAGGGATTAAAATTACATATTTTGAAAAATGGAGAGACCAAAATTGCATTTAAACCCAAAATTGAAGGTTCTCAACTTTGTATATATATAATAAAGGATATGATAAAAAAAAACTCAGAAAAAACTAAGATGGAAACTAGAGAAAAGAATCAAAAGAACACAACTTTATTGAAGAACAAAACACAAATGAATACAAGAATTCTCCCCCATGGGTTTGTCCTTCACAAATGATGTTCTGTTTCCCTTACATAAACTGTCAAATTTGCATAATGCCCTCCTTGAATTTTGAAAGGCATCTAAAATGGACTAGCAAATTTTTTATTCTTGAACTCTTCTGTTGGAGATGACAGGTTTTTAAAATAAGAGGTTCTAATTTGTTTGGTAATATTTAAATTAATGGAAATATGACCTAGAAAAATTGTTATAATTCACAATGCATGGACTCAAAACATGACTAAAATACTTCATTATAAATTAAATTTTGACCCACATCTCATTATTTATTGTTGCCATTATGTCATGCATCATATGTAACCATTTTGGTTTCCTAATAATGTTCTAAAACTAGATTCTTAAGGGCATTAGTGTCGTGGGACTAACTCGTTATGCCTGATTTTTGTTCCCAATCATGTACTTGTGTTGCTTTAATGACATTCCAACTCAATGATTTTGGTTTGACAACTTTGAACACCTTTTTTTTTCATATTTTGGATCTCTTTTCATGACTAATTGATCATCAAAATAGGTTTTGTGGCACATGGATCAAATTTGCTTAATTTCTGTACCAAGAAGGGTAACTAATTTTGTTTGTCTGAACCCCTTCTTGCATGTCTAAGTTTTGTCTTCATCAACCATTAAGCATTCAACAACCTCTTGATAACAAATCATACCCCAAAGCACCTAAAATGCTCAAGAATAACTTCCAACTCACCTTTTGTATAAATACCTAAGCCAATTCTAACTAACATGGTATAACATGGTTGACAAATAACCTTTTTCCTTAAACATGTGATCAAGAGTTCGATACTCATAGGTGTGTATGGACAAAAATCTGTTTTGAGAGGTCATCCTCTTAAACGGGTCTATATCTCAACGGATTAGTTTTGGGCTCTCGACTGGATGTGACCTATGTTCACCCAAAAACAACCTAAGTTTGATTTTCTAAATGAAATCTTGTTAAATACATTTTCCAATGGAGTAGTTACAATTCTCTTATATGAAATCTTGTTAACTACATTTTCTGATGGAGTAATTACAAAATCAATAAGATGACATATACAAGATAAGGTTGGTGTCATTATAAGCATGGTGAGCACAAAAATTCCATTCATAGGAACTAGAAAGACCGGCCCCGTGATTTCATGGGCCCATGACAAAAAATTAATTTGGGTCCTTTTATATTTAACCATTTAAAATATAAATATATATTATATAAAAATAGACACATAGTTTCATTAAAATTACATGTTTTCTTACATTAAACGAATACTGCAATTTTAATAAATCTCAAAATGATATATCATCTTTTTTTTATTTAATTTACTATTATGTTATCATCTATCATTTAATTTATTTCTAAAATAATTACATAATATAAATATCTATACATAAAGTAGGCATGACAATGAGATAAGCCGGTGATATGTTTGACTCTCCTTATTGTCATTCTTATAGAAAACATGATATGTTCACATTTAAAAAGGTAGATTTATATTTTTTTTAATGTATCTCCATTCCAATTGAGTTTTACTGACTTGAATAAAGTTGTGAGGAATTCGTAACATTCTTTATAACTTTAATTTACTTATATATTAACAATTTAATTTAATTTTATATTTTGTCTCTTGGAGAAAATGTTTCATTTTGGTTGTCATTGTCCATCATCAACAAAATGTCATTCCATATTAAATATTTCATATTTTTGTTCTATAATAATATACCAATGTTTAGTTTTTTTCATTTATAATTTGAGTTTTTGTTTGTTTTTATTTTGTTAAAAAAAATGAAACTATTATCATAGATCAATTGCACATTAATATATATGTCATAGTGATCTAGAAATTCATTCAGTATGGACTTATGAAAGTAATACACAAAAAAATAAACTAACAACCAACATAATAATACTTTTTAATCACATATCACATCACGTCTTAATTTAAAAAAAAGAGACATAAAATAAAATAATATTTTTGATTTAGTTATAAAATTAACCTAAGTAATTTAAAAAATTATTAATGATTATAAAAAAAATTTAAAAATTTTGAACTCTTTTTAACAATGGGTCCTGTGTCGTTGCACCTTCAAACAGGGCCCAAGATTGGCTTTGGGAACCAGGAAAAAATTAAGTTGGAGATAACATAATTAAGATTGTGATAAGGGTTTACCTAGAAACCCTATTCAGAACTAAGGAAGACCTTATTGAGAGAGGTACTTACTCTCCAAGATAACACAAAATAAAAAATAATAGAAATACTCATACTAATTGTGGAAGCAATGTTTTCCAAGTTTGTTTTGATGATGCCAAAGACTCAAGTCAAGAATCAAGAGTCAAGCAAGTTTCAATAATCAAAGAGTCGTTCAATCAAAGTAAGTTTCAAGAATAAGGATTAAAGTGAAGATTCAAGAAAAGACTCAATTAAGATAAGTATTAAAAGAGTTTTTTTAAAATATTGAATAACACAATTTTGTTCAAGAGAATTTTTCAAAGAAAAATCATTTACCAAGAATTTTACTCTCTGGTAATCAATTACCAGAAGCCAGTAATCGATTACCAGTAGCCAACATTCTTTTCAAACTGATTTACAAAGCAGTAATCGATTACCATGAGCATGCAATCGATTACCAATGTTTTAAAATGTTAGATTTCAAATTTCAAGAGTCACAACTTGTGATAAAACATTTTCAAATCATTTTAAACTTGTGTAATCGATTACACAATACTTGTAATCGATTACCAGTGTTTCTAAATATTTTGATTTTCAAATTTAAACATGAAGAGTCACATCTGTTGATTTGTAATCGATTACACTATGATGGTAATCGATTACCAGTGACTTATTTTGAAAAATAAATTACCAAAAGTCACAATTCTTAAAGTGACTTGTTTCTGAAGATTTTTTCAAAAGTCACAACCTTTAAGTGACTAGTTTTCAAAAGAGTCACAACTTTTAAAGTGACTAGTTTTAAAGAAATTGCCAAGAGTCACAAACTTTAACTTGAGTCATCAAATGACTATAAATATGTGACCATGACATGAATTTCCATAACTGTTTTTTTGTAGAACTTTTTGATTCATTTCTCAATATCTTTCTAAGTGTTTTTGTTCAATACTTTCTTTATTCAAGAAAAGTTCATTGGCCAAAAACTTGTGCTATTCTTCTTCTTCTTCATTCCTTCTCTCTCTTGCCAGAAGAATTCAAAGGACTAACCACCTGAGAATTCTTTTGATTCTTCCTCTTCCCTTTAAACAAAAGATTTCAAAGGACTAATTGCCTGGGATATCTTTTGTTTCCCCTTACAAAGATTCAAGGGACTAACCGCCTAAGAATTCTTTGTCTTAACACATTGGAGGGTACATCCTTTGTGGTACAAGTAGAGTGTACATCTACTTAGGTTGTAATACTGAGAACAAGAGAGGGTACATCTCTTGTGGATCAGTTCAAGTGGAGGGTACATCCACTTGGTTGTTCAAAGAAAACAAGGGAGGGTACATCCCTTGTGGATCTTTGCTTGTAAAGGATTTTACAAGGTTAATGGAAATCTCAAGAACCGGTGGTTGTTTGGGGATTGAATGTAGGCACGGGTTGTTGTCGAATCAGTATAAATCTTATGTTTGTCTTCTTCTTCCCTACACTCTTTATTTTTCCGCTGTGTACTTTTTATTTCCACTTTACTTTTGTCTAAGTTATTGTTTTTGTTCTTTACTTTCTCATATCTTAGTAGTAAATCCTAATTGAATCTAGTAATATTAAGAAGGGAAATTTTTAATTAGTCAAGACACATTAATAATTAATTTAATCCCCCTTCTTAATTATTCCGAAGCCACTCGATCCAACACGAATTAGGCGCCTCCTCTTCTGAAAAAACATTTGAAAGGAAGGAGTCAATCAAAATGGCCCCTCTTGCTACAAGACAAATGAAAAACACAATGTGCCACTTAGAATGACATCTCCTAAATCCTAGTAGGCAAAAATCACAACTTCAGATAAATAGTTTTCTAAAACACTCACTGATAAATAATTTTGTAAAATTACCCATTTTGGTAAAAACAAATTCTAAAAATTAGAAGAGACATTCACTCATAACACACTTCGATGACTTAAAACTTGTTTCAGTCATTTTAATCTCTTGGCTTTAGTGCTAATTCCTAACTTTTATAGTGGCACAGATTTAGTCTTAAAAACAATGTACATTGTTGCATTAACACCAACTATACACATCCTCCATCTTTCCAACTTTCTCAATTCTCTATTATAATATATCATGTCAAAGTAAAAAAATCAGTTTTTTTTTAAAATTAGACTTAAATATGCTTTTCATCACTAGTGAATATCTAAATTTTGTGTTTTCTCCCTAATGAATTTTTATTTTGTGTTGAGTTTCTAATAAAGTGACAATTTTGTTTTTGGTCCTTAAACACTTATTTTTAGTCTCTGATATATTAGCGAATTTTGTATATGATTCCTAATAATTTTTTTTTCATTTTTCATTAGTCTCAAGACTAAAATAGAATTCACTAATTTATTAGGGAAAAAAATACAAAATTCATTAATTTATCAAGGATTAAAACAAAATATGTTTTATTTTGGACTCAACGCAAAACAAAAATTTATTAAAAAAAAACAAAAATTAAGTATTTATTAAAAATAAAAATATATTTAAGCCTTCAAATTAAGAATGTCAAGAATTTTAGATTTCACACTGGTGATGCTAAGTCTTGAAACTTAAAGTGACATCTAGGGTAAAAATAATGTGCTCCATTGCATTAACACCAACTACACTCATCCTACATAGTCATTTCCTTAATATGGTATATACTACATCAACTACACCTACAATTGTTGATTAGTGGCAGAGAAGTTGAAATGGGCTTGATTTCAAGATGAAAAAGGGTAGTCTATTTTGACTATTTTCTCATAATATATTTTTATGTTGGATCCAAGTCACATGAAATGTTCAGTCATTGTGACATTTTACAATAACAACAAGATAGGATATGGATAGTTCTTAGTTGTCATAGATCATACTCATAAATGAGATTTTTCAGAAAATTTATAAATTATCAAAGAATTAGGTTAAAAGAGTTTTATTTTCACTTATTATTAAACTAACATTCTCCATAGAAAAGCTTGGGTGAGAGTACCATCAGTCGTTAAGTTAAAATAATTGCTACTTAGTTTGTTATTAATTACAACAGTTAGTTTGTTATGCACCTTGTAACCACTTTTATTTTCTTTATTTTTTGTATATAGATCAATTACATGTTGATATATATGCCACAATGAACTGAAAATTCTTTAGTATGAACTTATGAAAGTAATACACAAAAAAAGAAACTAACAACCAACATAATAATATTTTTTAATCACATATTACGTCTTAATCTAAACAAAAGGAGACATAAAATAAAATAATAATTTTAATTTAGTTAAAATAACCTAAATAATATAAAAAATTATTAATGACTATAAAAAAATTTAAAAACTTTTGGACTCTTTTTAGCCATGGCCTTGTCTTGTCGCACCTCTAGACAAGGCCCAAGGCCAACCCTGGGAACTAGGAAAGAATACGTTGGAGATAACTTAACTAAGATTGTGATAAGGGTTTACCTAGAAACCCTATTTAGAACCAAGGAAGACGTTCGAGAGGGGTACTCACTCTCCAAGATAACACAAAATAGAAAATAATAAAATTATTTATACTGATCAAGTGACAAAACACTTGAAAGGAAGGAGTCAATCAAAGTGACACTTCCTACTATAAGACAAATGAAAAACACAATGTGTCACTCAGAGTGACGTCTCCTAAATCCTAGTAGGCAAAAATCACAACTACTACTAAATAGTTTTCTAAAACACTCACTAATAAATAAGTTTGTAAAATTACCCATTTTGATAAAAACAAAAATAGTCTAAAATTAGAAGAGACATTCACTCACAAGACACTTTGATGACTCCAAACTTGTTTTAGTCATTTTAATCTCTTGGCTTTAGTGCAAATTTATACCCTTATCGTGACGCCAACTTAGTCTTAAAAGCAATGTACATTGTTGCATTAACACCAACTATACTCATCCTCCGTCCTCCTAACTTTCTCAATTCTCTATTATATTATACCATGTCAAAGTAATTTTTTAAAATTAGACTTAAATATATTTTTCATCCCTAATAAATATCTTAATTTTGTGTTTTCTCCCTAATAAATTTTTGTTTTGTGTTTAGTTTATAATAAAATGAACGAATTTAGCGTATGCTTCTTGATAATTTTTTTTTCATTTTTCATTAGTCTCAAGACTAAAATAAAATTTGCTAATTTATTAGGAAACAAACACAAAATTAATTAATTTATGAAGGACTAAAACAAAATATCAAGAATTTTTTTTTATTTTGGACTCAACACAAATTTTTTTTATTAAAAAACAAATACAAAAATTAAGTATTTATTAAGGATAAAATTTATTTAAGCATTAAAATTAAGAATCCATTCCTGTCAAGAATTATACGATTTCACACTAGTGATGCTAAGTCTTGGTACTTAAAGTGACATCTACTTAGTCTAAAAAAATGTAATTGGTTGCATGAACACCAACTACACTCATCCTACACTGTCACTGTCTTAATTTGGTATATACTACATCAAGTACACCTACAATTGTCCAATAATGGCAAAGAAGTTGAAATGGACTTGATTTCAAGATAAAAAAGGGTAGTGTATTTTGACTATTTTCTCATAATATATTTATGTGTTGGATCCAAGTCACATGAAATGTTCAGTCATTACAATAACACCAAGATAGGATATGGATAGTTCTTGGTCGTCATAGATCATACTCATAAATGAGATGTTTCAGAAAATTGATAAATTATCAAAGAATTAGGTTAAAAGAGTTTTTATTTTCACTTATTATTAAACTAACATTTTCCAAAAAAAAGTTTGGGGGAGAGTACTACCAATAGTTAAGTTAAAGTAATTGCTACTTAGTTTGTTATTAATTATAATGGTTAGTTTGTTATGCACCTTGTAACCACTTTCCTTTTCTCCATTCTCTATATATAAGATTGTAGTTACCATTCTATAGAGATGTAATTGTTGAATAGAATAATGACACTAACTAGTGGATTTGAGCCCTTTAAAGGTCACTCAGTAATTGGTATTGTCCTATCCTACAAACTAAGATACTATAGCCAAGTGATTGGGTATGATTGAGTACAAATGATTAATGTGTTGAAGTTAAAATTGAATCATTTGGATATTAACTGATTTTAATTTTTGGCTGAAATAATTTGTTATCTTATTTTATTTAACTCTTGATCGAACTTCGGATTAGTCAGAATCATTTTCTCCAGATGACTTGAAGGTCAAGGCATTAAGACACTATACTGCATATAGGAGAACATTAATTGGTCACAACACAAGCAATACCATCCTTAATTATAACTTTGTTTCTATCGTCATTTCACTTGCAGTTTCTTGCTACTTACGTTGTATACAACAAAGAGATTAGGTATGGTTTATTCAAATACCGACAATAGTGATTTCTGAAGTTGTTCGCTGCTGAAACACAAGCACAACAATCGCACCTCCGTGACCAAGTGCTCAATCTCCACACTACCAGATGCCCTGATCACTACAATTTCTTGCTCCATTGCTCACCCAAATTCAACTCAACTCAACACACATTCAACAATTTAGTAAAATCAAAGGTTAAAATGTAATCTTAGTCATGTTATTTTTTCATGTAGTCATTGACTTTTAAAAGTTTGTGATTTTAGTTACATAATTTTTAATTGAGACATTTCGTCATTCAATTTTAAAAATTTCACAATTTTAGAACCTGTAGCTAATTTCATATCGTCAAGTTTGAAATTGACCAAAGAGATTAAAATCTCGTATTTTTTTAAAAGCAATGGACAAAATTTCCTAGAGAGATTAAAATCATGGATTTTTTAAAAAGTGAGAAACAAAATGTTTCAATTAAAAAATATAGAGACTAAAATTACAAATTTGAAAAAAAATAGAAGAACAATAATTATCTTTTGACCTAAAATAAAATAAAATAAATGTAATAACTGAAAATGTGGAAGTAAACCTTTGATTTTGAGGTCCAGGAATTGAGGTGGTTGCGTCTGAACTTCAGGGTAGGGTATTGATTCAATTGCTTTCACAATTTTACTGGTTTTGTGCTTTGGCATTTTCAGCTTGCAACAAAAGACAACAAACTCAACTGTTTCACAAATTCACCCAAACTTGTTCATGTATGTGTGTGTCAGATCCTAATTTCATTTGGGTATAATTTTTTTATCATTCGGATATGATGTTTTGATCATTGCTAATTGAATTACGATGTTTGGCACCGGTTACAGTGCAAGGCCAAAGGTCACTTAGGGTTGATATTTGATTGTTAGATCTGGAAACAAAAGCCACAAGAAAAAGGGAAAAATTGTCATTTTCTAGAACTTTCTAGACCCGAGCTCACCTAGGCCAGCATTTGGCTTGCCTGGGATATGGAATGCCTTCATCCTTAAGCAACCAACTTGTTTGGGTGAGCTAATACCTTCAAGCCTAAGCAATTGGCTCGCTTGGGTGAGCTTCCCCTGCACCAAATGGTTTTTTCTATAAATAGTCATGCAGGGGGAGAGGTTAAGTGGGCTGGAACTAAAGAAAACATAGGAAAAAATGCAAAAAGAGAAGAAGGAAAAAAAAGAAAATCGATGCACTGCTGAATCATGACCGTAGATTATTTCCTTTGTCGTTTCTCGTGCTAGCCTTTTGCCCTACGCAACAGTTGGTTAGTTTTTCTTAAGATTTTGATGTAATCTTTGTACCCTTACGTATCCCTCTTGATATTATGTATGTAACATTTTCTACTCAAATATCACTTGAGGTCGTTTCAAGGTCCAACGCCTTAACGACCTCCTCTGTTTTTCAAAATCTAAAACATCGTTTCAAGGTTCAACGCCTTAACGAATCTTTGTTTGCAATTAAAATAAATCTTTCAAAAAAAAACAAAAAATCAATTCAACAAATAAACATTCAAACTTAAAGAACTACGTAGGTCTGGTTTTCTCATTACACCTGAGGATACATAGGAGCAAGGGAAACACCCTTGTCGATTCAAAAAAAATAATATTAAATAAATAAAAATAATATAGTAAAAGAAAAGAAATTCACCGCTCTTGGAAAAATAATTAATTTTGTAGTCACGTTATTTTTATTGCACACTCGATTAAAGGTTGTTGTTCTTCGTGATGGGCGCGTGGGGTGCTAATACCTTCTCTATGCGTAAACAACTCCCGAATCCTTCTTTTCAAAATTCGTAGACCATTTTTGGTTTTTCTAACATTTTCCTTGAATAAACATTGGTGGTGACTCCCACTTTTTTTCTCCCTAGGAGAGGAACGTGCTTTTAAATATTTTCTTTTGTCGTCCCATCATAAGGTAGGTTGTGACAGATGGCGACTCCACTGGGAAACGTTAGAGAGTTAAGTCATTTGATCAAGTGTGAAATTTTATCATGGCCTTTTATTTATTTATTTTCCCTTTCTTTTTAATCCCTGCGTTGTGCTCATGTTCGTTAAAGTTTCATTTTGTTACCATTCATTTTGCGGTTTAGCTTCTAACTTGTTTCCTTTATTCGTTGTTTCACTCATGTTTGTATATAACCTTTGCTACATTGTTACTTCTTGGTGTGTATCTTTGTATCTATTACCTTTTTAGTTAAAAATAAATTGTGCCATTAAATCCTAGGATAGACGACGTGCTATACTTCTTGTATCTGCCTGGGAATTTTTGGTTGTTTTGCAGGTGGGGTTGGGTAATTCTTAGGTTGCTCTATTCACACATGACAACCACACTTTTTGCACACACTTTGAGATATTGGGCCCTATACCCGGGTATGTGTTTGCCATAGGGAGTAGAGGTCCATCTGTGGTCATGTTGGGTCCCAGACTCGCTTGATAACAGTGAAGCCTCATCTAGAGTTTCCCTCTTTCGGTGATGCATTGTCGCTGATAGTCCCTATCGCCATAGTGTACTACCTAAGAGGATGATATCTCTAGAGGCTGGTAAGGTTACATGAAAATACCCTTGGGAGTTGTCACTAGATAGTGGGCTGTTGGACCCTTTCCATTAGGTTCCTGAATTAAGGACACAGAGCAAACTCACCACGTTTGGTTTCCTTGATCGCATCATGCATCTCTTCGTAGCATCATAATGGACATATCATTCCTACATTTATCATTTATCATATTCATGCATTGCATTTGCGAAAGTCATTGCATTGTCATACATATTCATTTAGCATGTTTTTGTTCAGCCAATTGCATACATTCTATTATCATCATTCGCATGTTATGCATAATCCTGCCGTATAGTTGCTCATGCCTTGCATACCTTTCTTTGTCGCCAAAAGTCACAATGAAGTGTGAAAGTTTACACCACGTTTTTAGTTTCATGTGTTGGGTACCATGGTAATAGCTATAAACAAACCATGTTGGGGTTATACAATACTTTCTCCCGAAAATGATTGAAATAACATGAACACGTTACCCAATGCATTGTTAACAAGAAAGGATGGTCTTTCAGGCGTCTTGTGTCGATTTGATAAATACATTTGTCATGCATAACATAACTATGCCCTGATCATTCATTATATCTCCTCTATGATAGATTGTTGAAATATTGGCGATCAAAATTTCTATTCCTACAAACACAGGGTCAAACCAAGCGCAGTCTTTTAAGAAAAGGATGTTATCAAGTCAAGGTCAAAGTATGGAAGTAACCAGCTTTCGAAAGTTAGGGCAGAAGATGGATTGAGTTTACATAGCTTCTTTGACTAATGCCAACACATGATTAAGCTAATAACTTACAAAATTAGGAACGTTGATGTGTCCATGTGTTTATTTCCAGTTGCACTTTGACTTTGACGAGATTTAATGAAAATTAGAGTTGATTCGAACCTATGTTCTACTGAATGTCCTGTGTAAAATTCATAATACTTCAGCAACGTATCATTCACATGCATTCATGCTTGCTTGTGGGGTAGACATTTTTTGGCATCCCTGTCCTGAACGCTCCCGAAATATCTCAATGTTTCTCGTTATCACAACCTTTTCCTTTTTTAAGGGGAGAGAGGCCTTCCATAGTACTTGAGAAGGAAAGGATTGAGCATATGGAGGAGAGGCTATGTGCCATTGAAGGAGGAGGAAATTATGCCATTGAGGGGGCGTATGCGAAAGATGAAAAGTTGAGAGATCTGGCAGCTCAAGTAACACCCCCGATGATGGAGAGAGAGATGATAACAATGATAGTGGACACATTTCTGGTGTTTTACTACGAGAAGATGGTAGGTTACATGCCTTCAAGTTTTGCAAATTTAGTGTTTGTTGGCGAGAGGATCGATGTGGGTCTGAGAAGAGGGAAATTTGATTATGCTGCTACTGTGTGTTCTAGTAATAAAAGTCTTGGGATGAGTGGAGGGAATAAGAAGGAGGGAGAAACCCATGTTGTGACTGTTGTTCTTACATGGCCAAATTTCTAGTAGCCCCTTTAAATCCCATGTAGCAATATCCTCCCCAACAATATCAATACTCAGCCAATATCAGTCATTCCCATTACTCACCACCCTACCAACTAAGAATGCCCAAGCATCCACAAAAGCCACCCCTAAATCGGCCACAAAATCCACCTGTTGCACATCCAAGACCAAACACCACCCTTAATTCTAATCAAAACACCAACCATGGAAGGAATTTTCCAGAAAAGAAGCCTGTAGAATTCAACCCAATTCCAGTATCATATGCTGACTTACTCACGTATCTGCTCGATAATGCAATGGTAGTCGTGAGCCCATCAAAGATTCCTCAACCTCTATTTCCCAGAGGATACAACTCCAATGTCACATGTGCTTATCATGGGAGAGTTTTGGGGCATTCCATTGAACATTGTATGACCCTAAAACATAAGGTGCAAAGTCTGATCGATGCAGGCTGGCTGAGATTTGAGGAGAAGAATCACTTGTGAATTTTGATGTCGTCAAGCAATACTGTGCATGATGCTTAGGGCAATTTGAAGGTTGTTGTTAGATGTTTCCAATGACTCATTAGGATTGTCAAGTTTATGCTATTACTATAAACAACAGTTACAATGTTAATAATATGGAATTTGATGTTGTTGTCTCTCATTCTCTCACAATTACATCTTTTCTTATTTAACTTTCACTGGAATGTGAATGTACACCATTGGTTTTTTTTGCTCAAGTGACCTGTGCTCCTAAGTTGATCTCCGGGTCTGCCTAATTAGAAATGACATGTTCTACACATTTGGTGGGGGTGTCATAAGCGATGAGTAAAGTTGAATAAACATTTGATTGACTGTGTTTTCAAATAAAAAATAAGAAGTATAGAAATTCATGTGACCTCATCTTATCATTCTTAAAATTTTTCTTTCTCAAGAAAAAAAGGAGTTGTGAAGAACAAGAGTCATTTGACTTAATCTGTCAATTGAAAATCTTTTAAATATTTCTTATCCTTGAAAATTCTTTTTCGAGAACCTGCACAGTTTCTTTCATTTCTTCTTGCTACAAGGTCATGACAAATAACAACATATACCTCTGAACCCTACACTGGGGCAATGATGGACACCATGCATGAGCTTCAAGCGAACCTAGGGGCAGACAATCAGTCCTCACCCGATAGGTTGAAAACCCAAAAGGGTGGCCTAGGCAAAAGTTAGGGAAATAAAAAAGGAAAAACAATTAGGGGCGTGTTATCAAAGGTTTTGTCCCGAAATCCAAACTGTAAAAGTCTCTAGTCAAGATTTTGAATGACACATGGTCGTGTTTCATAATCCCAAACACTAATCTATCCTTTGTTAACCCTTTCGAGCCAAAGCATATTTGTTTTATTTTTTCTTTTTTTTTAAAAAAAACCCTAAGTAGGAACCACTACTAAACTGGAAGAAAGAGCAAC
This sequence comes from Glycine soja, assembly GCF_004193775.1. NCBI lineage: Eukaryota > Viridiplantae > Streptophyta > Magnoliopsida > Fabales > Fabaceae > Glycine > Glycine soja. The sequence continues at coordinate 8,550,222 of NC_041021.1, read as the reverse complement.
GCAAACAAAACATGCATGAGGTTTACCAAGCTCTAGGTTAGGCAACAATGATGTTAAGAAAAAAAAACAAAAAGCAAATCCGCCAAAGGTGAGTAAAAAAAAAGACAAACGATCTCCAAATTTTACAAGGAGGACACAAAAGTGCAATAAAGATTAATGAATAAGACAAAAGGAGTAGAGCCCAACCCAAAAAGTTGAAATGAATAAAAGTAAAAGCAAGACTCTCAAGGTTCTTACTCAATATAACCCTTAAACACTCTTAGAGCCTCTCTGATCCTTTCTTTCATAGCCCTCTTACCCCTGACCACGTTACAAGCCCAATAAAGCCCACGTGGATCAAGAAATGACTAATTTTGCTTTTAGGTTTGGATTCTGGAATGGAACCCGCACATGCTTGTGATTGTTAAAAAAATATATAAAAATAAGAAAACGGAAGCCTCAAGGTTTGCACTTACAGATTTGAGAAGAAAACTCATTCGACCAGGAGCTCATGAAAAATGCCCAAAGACAATTGTGATAGTAGGATACATCTGATGTTAGTCACTCATGCAAAATCCTTAGGATTCCTTTTGAATCTAAGGGTAGGCTTTGTTATACAAATTCTTTCCGGATCGACCCATGTCATCAAGTTTCAGCGGGATCGACAGACCCATGGCCTCACTCTACAATCTTAAATCAGAAAAGTTTCACTTGGTCATAAACCAAAGTGTAATAATCCCTTGCCATCCTTCAATGGTGCATACGATCGGTCCCAAAGCCTTATATTTTCTTGTTGTGCAGAATAATCAAAGTTTTTTAAACAAAAAGAAAGGGACGAACTCTAGGGTCAATATTTCAGTTGATTGATTAAATGTCAAATGGCTCCACTACCATCACCCAAAAATGTCAAGTGATTAAATCAAAGCACACACTCTGAGGGAGTCCTCGAAGAGATTTGCAAAAATAGGATGAGGTTGCATGAGTTATCACATCTTTCAGAAAGAGACAGTTAATCTGTGTTTTTCACAGAAAAAATTCACAAAAAGAGGAAAGAATGTCATGAGCATTGCATAGTTTTCATGATTCAAAACCTTTTTGCATTGCTAGATACAAAGCCTACATTTTACTTCATTTCAAGATGAATGTAGCATGCCTCTGCATTCCAAAACTCATGTTCATATCAGACTATAAGTGCATAGAATTTTCTTTATATACCAATTTCCAAAATCCAATGTCCTATCTTTTGAGATTAGGATGAGAGGCCCTCTCAAAGAGTCAACATCTTGCTTTCTTATAAGGTTAAGCGATTGGGTACTAGTACCTATTGGCATGTTTCATAGGACTCAACATCCTCGCCTTTATGTTTCCATAGGACTCAAAGTCCTCACCTTTATCTTTCATAGGACTCAAAGTCCTCGCCTTTATCTTTCATAGGACTCAACGTCCTCGCCTTTATGTTTCCGTAGGACTTAAAGTCTTCGCCTTTATGCTTCCATGGGAATCAAAGTCCTCGCCTTTATGTTTCCTTGGACTCAACATCCTCTGTCTTTATGTTTCACAAGACTTCAATGTCTTCTATTTTTATGATTTATAAGACCTTAATATCTTCTGTCTTTTATGCTTTCAAAGACTTCAATGTCTTCTATTTTCATGCTTTACAAAGACTTCAATGTCTTTTTCCTTTTACACTTTCGAAGACTTCAATGTCTTCTGTCTTTATGATTTATAAGACTTCAATGTCTTCTGTCTTTTACGCTTTCAAAGACTTCAATGTCTTTTATCTTTATAATTTATAAGACTTCAATGTCTTTTGTCTTTTATGCTTTCAAAGACTTCAATGTCTTCTATCTTTATGATTTATAAGACTTAATATCTTCTGTCTTTTACGCTTTCAAAGACTTTAATGTCTTCTGCTTTATGATTTATAAGACTTCAATGTCTTCTGTCTTTTACGCTTTCAAAGACTTCAATGTCTTTTGTCTTTATGATTTATAAGACTTCAATGTCTTTTGTCTTTTACACTTTCAAAGACTTCAATGACTTTTGATTTATGATTTATAAGACTTCAATGTCTTCTGTTTTACAATTTTTCAAAGACTTCAGCGTCTTCTGCTTTATCTTTCATAGGACTCAATGTCCTCGTCTTTATTTTTCACTGGACTCAATGTCCTTTGTTTTTATGCTTTCAAAGACTTCAAGTGTCTTCTGCTCTTATGTTATAGGACTCCAATGTCCTCCATTTTATGTTTTGTAGGACTTCAAGGTCCTTTATTTGGTGTTACAGGACTTCAATGTCCTTTTGCTTTTTTCAGTTTTCACTTTTCTTGTTTTCTCTTGCATCCGGTTTTGAATAGCCAGATCGCTCGAATGAAATTAGTGTCATTATCTTTACTTATCTTTTATTTTCAATAAAAGATAAGTAAAGAAGGACAACTGTCAGACCCTAATTTCATCTGGGTATAATGTTTTTATCATTCAAATATGATGTTTTGATCATTGCTAATCGAATTATGGTGTTTGGCACCGGTTATAGCACAAGGCTAAGGGGTCGCTCAGGGTTGATGTTTGATTGTCAAATCCAGAAACAAAAGCCACAGGGAAAAGGGAAAATGGTCATTTTCTAGAACTTTCTAGACCTGAGCTCGCCCAAGCCAGCATTTGGTTTGCCTGGGCCATGGAATGCCTTCATCCTTAAGCAACTAGCTCACCTAGGTGAGCTAATACCTTCAAACCTAAGCAACTAGCTTGCCAGGTGAGCTGATACCTTCAAGCCTAAGCAACTAGCTTGCCTGGGTGAGCTTCCACTACACCAAATGGCTTTTTTCTATAAATAGCCATGCAGGGGGAGAGGTTAAGAGGGCTGGAACTAAAGAAAATAGAGGAAAAAATGTAAAAAGAGAAGAAGAAGAAGAAAAAAGAAAAGTTGAGGCACTGTTGAATTGTGATCATAGATTATTTCCTTCGTCGTTTCTCTTGCTAGCCTTGTGCCCTAACGACTCTTTGTTTGCAATTAACGCCTTAATGACTCTTTGTTTGCAATTAAAATAAATCTTTCAAAAAAACATAAAATCAATTCAACACACAAACATTCAGACTTAAAGAACTATGTAGGTCTGATTTTCTTATTACACATGACTACCTGAGGATACGTAGGAGCAAGGGCAACACCCTTGTCGATTCAAAAAAATAATATTAAATAAATAAAAATAATATAGTAAAAGAAAAGAAATTCACCGCTCTTGGAAAAATAATTAATTTTGTAGTCACGTTATTTTTATTGCACACTCGATTAAAGGTTGTTCTTTGTGATGGGCGTGTGGGGTGCTAATACCTTCCCTATGCGTAAACAACTCCCAAACCCTTCTTTTCAACATTCGTAGACCACTTTTGATTTTTAGAACATTTCCTTGAATAAAAGTCGGTGGCGAATCCCACTCATTTTCTCCCTAGGAGACGAACGTGCTTTTATATATTTTCTTTCATCGTTCTGTCGTAAGGTAGGTTGCAACAGTGTGTTTGCGAGACACAAGACACAAAATGAAAAGGTGACTATTATTTCTTGCACTTCCCAAGTTGCTTCCAACACCTCCTTTATGGCTTCTGGATTGGTTGGTCAATCAAGAATATAAAATTACACTACGGAAGGCACCTTTTTTTCTCTTCTAGAATGACCCATTCAGAAGGTAAAAAAAAACATTCTAGAAAAGGTGTAGGAAGCAAGTTGGAGGTGCAGAAAGTAACAACTTGAAAAGGCACATAAAAATGTTTTCAACCCATGCTCATGACAAAAAAAAGGATATGGATAAATACCATTCTCTCATTAACTAAGTGTACCCCCACTTTATATTTTTCGTATTTTATTTTCAAATATACCCCTTAAAACTAATTCCCATATTTGAAGTACCAAAATAAAAAAAGGATATTGAACAATGGACGAACCCTTGGTTCATTAGACCCATTATTCAGATCCTAATAACCAATTATTCAAGGCTTTTGCTTTGTGCACCCAACATTCTGCTTGTGCACCCAACCATTTTGATATTCCACAAAAACCCTTGTTAGTTCTTCTTCTTCCTTTTACCTTTTTCTTTCACCTTCTTCACTTATTCATTCATTCTCGTGAGAGGAGAGGTCCATTGTGTCTGCTTTGGTTGAGTTGAAAGTCTTCTGAAGCTACGTTGACAAGTGGTGGTGGTTGGTGTGGTTGTTAAGGGCGGAGGTAAGTTGCGACTTCTCTTCAACATAGTTTTTATTTTTGCGTATAAAACTTACGAATTAAGAATTCGTAAGTTATATAATATTTACAGATTGATAATCCATAAGTTTTATATAACTTAAGAATCTGTATGTTACTTACGAATTGTTAATCTATATGTTACTTACAGATTGTTAATCCATAAGTTATTTTTTTTTTAGTTTTTTTAAAAATTTGTTTTATTGTTTATTTAAATGTAATTAGTATTATAATTTAAAGTATTTTTAAATAAGTATAGTTTCATAATTCATTCGTTAGTATTTATTTTTATCTTTTGGAAGTGGTATTAATTATAAAATAATTTAGACTTATAATTTATTTGAGTCATTGAACTTTAAAATTGGTTGTTTTTTGTGCTTATAATTTGATGATTACAAGTAAGTTCAATAATAATAGCAATTTTAGTATATATAGTTATCAATTTTTATGTATTATATGGTTATCAATTTTAAGTTCAAAAACTTGATTTTGTTGGTTTTTAATATACATGGTTATTAATTTTAATGTATTATATGTGGAAGCAATGTCTTCCAAGGTTATTTTGATGATGTCAAAGAATCAAGAGTCAAGCAAATCCCAAAGATACAAGAATCAAGTTTCAAGAGATTCAAGAATCAAGTTTCAAGAATCAAGATTTAAGAATAATCAAGATCAAGATTCAAGAATCAAGATCAAGATAAGTACTAAAAAAGTTTTCCAAAACATTGAGTAGCACAAAAAGTTTTCACGAAATCATTACCAAAGAGTTTTACTCTCTAGTAATCGAATACTAGAAGGTAGTAATCAATTACCAGTGTTATAAAACATTAGATTTCAAATTTCAAGAGTCACAACTTGTTTTTAAATAGTTTTAAATCATTTTTAACTTGTGTAATCGATTACACAATACTTGTAATCGATTACCAGAGCCTCTAAATGTTTTAATTTTTAAAATTCAAAATGAAGAGTCACATCTGTTGATGTGTAATCGGTTACACCTTGATGGTAGTCGATTACCAGTGTCTGATTTCGAAAAATACATTTCCAAAAGTCACAATTCTTCAAGTGACTTGTTTCTGAAGATTCTTTCAAAAGTCACAACTTTTTTAAGTGATCAATTTTAAAGAAATTGTCAAGAGTCACAAACTTTGACTTGAGTCATCAAGAGATTATAAATATTTGACCATGGCATGAATTTAAAAAGGATCTATCATCTATCTTTCAATATCTTCTTTCATCTCTTTCAATAGATCTTTCTGATTTATTTCTCTTCATCTTTCTAAAAGTTTTTGTTCAATACTTTCTCTTTCAAGAAAAGTTCTTTGTTCAAAAACTTGTGCTATTCATCTTTTTCATTTTCTTCTCCCTTTGCCAAAAGAACAGAAGGACTAACCTCCTGAATTCTTTTGTGTCTCTCTTCCCCCTTACAAAAGATTCAAAGGACTAACTGCCTAAGAATTCTTTTGATTCTTCCCTTTTCCCATAAGCAAAAGATTTTAAAGGACTAACCGCCTGAGATATCTTTTTTTTCCCCTTACAAAGATTCAAAGGACTAACCGCCTGAGAATTCTTTGTCCCAACACATTGGAGGGTACATCCTTTGTGGTACAAGTAGAGGGTACATCTACTTGGGGATTGTTGTATTGAGAACAAGAGAGGGTACATCTCTTGTGGATCAGTTCAAGTGGAGGGTACATCCACTTGGTTATTCAAAGAGAACAAGGGAGGGTACATCCCTTGTGGATCTTTGACTTGTAAAGGATTTTACAAGGCTGAAAGAAATCTCAAGAACCGCAGGTTGCTTGGGGACTGAACGTAGGCACGGTTTGTGGCCGAACCAGTATAAATCTTGTGTTTGTCTTCTTCTTCTCTACACTCTTTAATTTCCGCTGTGTACTTTTAATTATCGCTTTTACTTTTGGTTAAGTTTCTATTTCGGTTCTTTACTCTCTTAACTTTGTAGTAAAAGCCTAATTGAATCTAGTAACATTAAGAAGGATTAGTTTTTAATTAGTCAATGCTCATTAATAATTAATTCAACCCTCCTTCTTAATTATTCCGATGCCACTTGATCCATCATTATATTATTAAATGTAGTAAAAAAAATTGTGATAGTATATGTTTTTTGTGATTAGGTGTCGTTTGTTTGTCATTAAAAAATTTCAATGTTTTGTTAAGATGGACGAAGATCACTGGATGCATGACAGTATAATGTTCGAAGAAGTTGATATGAATGTAGAAAATGAAGACGAACCTGGCATGAAATCAAAACATGTTGATTGTTCTAATGCCTTCAATACTTCTAAGGTATTAAAATTAATTTTTGTTGTTAAAGTTAATGAATGTCCCTTGAAGGCTAAAGATGTTTTGAATTAGGCTCGATCTATTGCTTATGAAATTGGTTTTGTGGCGGTCATTATGAGGTCAGACACAAACACCGGCATGAGAGGAAGGACATCATTTGTCTTAATTGGTTGTGAAAAGAGTGGTCAGTATAGCATTAGGAAGAAAGATTTGGTAAGAACAATTATGGGCAGTAGAAAATGTGGACGTCCATTTAGGCCGCGTGGGAAACCAGTGGTTGGAGGTGAAGGATGGATGGTGAAGTTAAGGTGTGGGAGTCACAATCATGAATTGGTCAAGTCATTAGTTGGATATCCATACATTGGTCGACTAACTAAGGATGAAAAAATTATTATTGTTGATATGACAAAGTCAATGGAGAACCAAGAAATATTATGTTAACATTGAAGGAGCAAAATACCAATAGTTATACAACAATCAAGCAAGTATACAATGCAAGAAATGCATACCGTTCTTCCATAAGAGGCAGTAATATTGAAATGCAACAACTAATAAAGCTTCTTGAAGGGGATCAATATATTCATTGGCATAGAATGAATGATGAAGATGTTGTACATGATATCTTTTGGAGTCATCCTGATGCATTCAAGCTATGCAATGCCTGTAATTTGGTATTTTTGATATATAGTACCTACAAAACAAATAGGTACAGGCTCCCGTTACTTGAGATTGTTGGTGTGACACCAACAGGGATGACATTCTCTATTGATTTTGCCTATTTGGAGGGAGAATGTCTAAATAATATTGTTTGGGCTGTATAATGCTTTTGAGGTCTTTTTCTTGAACGTGATGCCCTCCCTGGAGTTATTGTTACCGACAGAGATCTAACATTGATGAATGTAGTGAAAACTGTATTCCCTGAATGTACCAACTTGTTGTGTCGGTTTCACATTGATAAGAATGTGAAGGCAAAGCATAAATCACTGGTTGGTCAAAAAAATGCATGAGATTATATCATGGACGCCTGGGGGAGTTTGGTTGATTGTCCATCTCAGGAAGAGTTCGATGAATGCCTTAGGAAGTTTGAAATTTCTTGTTCACCATGACCAATGTATGTTGACTATGTCAACCAAACATGGATAATTCCCCAAAAAGAAAGATTTGTTAAAGTCTAAACGAATAAGGTCATACGCTTAGGAAACACAACAACTAACGGGTATGAAAATTGTAAATTTTTGTTGTTGTTTAGGGTTTAGGACTTAATGGATAAAAAAATAGTCTTTGTTTATTTTTTTGTGTATTTTATATGCAGGGTTGAATATTCTCATTGGGCCTTAAAAATACTACTACAGAATAGCCTTAGAGACCTATATAGTGTTTGGGAAGCCATGAACAACATGATCATGCTACAACACACTGAAATTAAGGCATCTTTTGAGACAAGTATACATGTGGTTGGACATGTTTTTAAAGTTACCTTATACAAAAAACTACTTGGCATGGTATCAAGGTATGCTTTAAACCAGATTGTGGTTGAGTATGAGCGTGTGAGTTATGTTGGTATTGACAGTTCTCATTGTAGATGTGTAATGAGAACTACTGATGGTCTTCCTTGTGCTTGCGAGCTAGCTAGATATTTTGTCAGTAGCATACCTCTGGGTATAATCGGTATGTTTTGGAGGAGGATAAGTTTTTCAGACCAAAGGTTATCTGAGTTCGAGGTAAGAATAACCGAAAAGATGGAAACTGTATTTAAGTGGTTTGAAGAACTTGATGTATGTGCAAAAAGTTACTCTACAAAGTAAACATTGGGAAATTTCCTACCCTAATCTAAACTTTATGTGTGTTCTTCTAGAAAAGGTCAAAACAAAAGGTACTCACAAGAAGCTGATGACCAAGCATCAAAGATCAACAAAGTGTGATCCGTCTTATTGAGAGTATGTTGATATTACATTCTGTGCAAAATAGTAATTCTCCAGTCAAACATAGTGCATCAACATTTGAGCAAGCAAAACCAAGAAAGACCATGCCAATGTTGGATCAATTTCATCCATGCATTCATGATTCTATTGAAAACATGGTTGATGTCAAAGTTGATGGTAACTGTTGATATCGTGCAATTGTTGCCTTGTTAGGTATGGTGAAGATTCATGGTCTTTGGTACCAACCATTTGCTTAAAGTACTTGCAAAATGGTCTAAAGAGTATATCAACTACTTGGTGGCATAGACACATTTGAGGAATTAAAGCGGTCCTTACTTATTGATGGATTATCCATGGTATATAAGTTTTTTGTTACATTTTTTATGGAATAATTTTTCTTTAAATAAATCTAATAAAAATTGTTATGTGCAAGTTACCATGGATAAGTGGATGAATATAATCGACATGGGATATGTGATCGCATCAAGGTATAATGTCATCCTTGTTTCTCTTTCTCTCAACAAAGCATGACGTTTTTTCCTCTTAGAAGTGAACCACCAAGAGATTGTTCTGTACTTCGTGTAATATGTATTGGCCATGTGTATGGTAATCATTTTGTTCAAGTAAAAGCATTATCATTTTGTTTGTGTAATTTATGTATTAAATAGTCTAATGATAATTTTAATGTGTATGTCCATATGTAACAGGTATTTCTAAGATATTGTCGTCCATTACCGCCAGTAGCTATGTTATGGTCTACACATTGTGATGAAAGCTTACTCGATAAACTTCTATGGAGGCTGGATGTTTGAGCTTCAATGAGGTCCTTCAATAGTGATTTTCAACCATGGAGATGCAGCCGAAGATAAAGGAGAAGAGGTGAGAGGAGGCGTCATCCACTAGGGAATAAGCCATGGAAGGAAGAGTTTCACCACCAAAAGAGTGCCTTGGATAAGAATCAATGGAGGAAAAGAATAAGAGAGAGGGGAGCACAGAATGGAAGGAGAAAAAGAGGGAGAGAAGTTGAACTTTGAAGTATGTCTCACAAGACTCTCATTCATCAAAGTTGTGACACGTGTTACACATGTTTCTATTTATAGCTTAGGTCACTAACTAAATGAAATTCACTTTCATTTCATGTGAATCTAAGAGAAATATTCCAAGGATATGCCAAAGGCATATTAGAATATTCCAAGAATATGCCAAAAGTATCTTAGCATATTCCCTTTAGATGCCACAAAGGTGTGACTCTTGCACATGGGAAAGAAATATGTCACAAGAATATGGTAAAGGAATATTCCAAGAATATGCCAAAGGAATATTCCAACAATATGGCAAAGGAGGGAAAACTACACACACCTCTCCAATAACTAAGCTCACACCCATGCCAAAATACACGAAAATACAAAAAAAAATCCCTACTAAAAATACTACTCAAAATGCTCTGAAATACAAGGCTAAAACCTTATACTACTAGGGTACCCTTAACTTGTAGGGTAGGGTTCCCTTAATTTATAGGGTATCCTACAAACCTAAAATGGCCAAAATACAAGGTCCAAAAGAAGGAAAACCTATTCTAATATTTACAAAGAAAAGTGGACCCAACCTTGGCCCATGGGCTCAGAAATCTATCCTGAGGTTCATGAGAACCCTAGGGCCTTCTTTAGCCGCTCTAGTTCAATCCTCTTAGAGTCTTCTATCCAATACCCTTGGGGGGTAAGATTGCATCACATTGTCATCATCAGGCAAAGTAGTGGCCTACACCATATATTAGTAGAATGTAACAGTACACAAATTTGTCGATGTTGAAAACATACTTTGTTGATTTAGGTGAAGATTGAACATTTAGTTACTTATATAATTGTCATGTAATACGATAATATATGTGTGTTTCATTGGACATTCATATAATTATCTATTATAGTTAAATTTTAAATGGTGTACAATTATTTATGTTTTGTTGTTTTAATGACAAAATTATTTGACTAAAAAGGGTTTACAGTTACTACAATACATTGAGTTTAGTTGTACGTCACTAATTAGGGTATGGTTTACTTATTGTTTGATGGTACACAACTAATTAGGGTTTATGGTTTAATTCATGACCTAGGGTCTCGGGTTACGAGAGTTATTAAATAATAAACATTGTCAAGTTACGAAAAGAAATAAATAGGTTCTCAGATAAAATTAAATAATAAACATTGTCTAGTTATATTGCATACAAAAATCATATAAAACCTAATAAATTCTAAAGGTCTTCATGCATCTTCCATACGTCGTCTTCATCAGGACTGCACATATACATTGCATTTTGTAGTCACACCTCTGGCGATCCTTAGGCAGTTCTTCGTGACAACGTATGTTTCTGTACCTTTAGTGACTATCCTTAGGTTGATCAACCGTTCCAACCTTTCAGCTATTGTTTGGCAAGCCTCTTAGGACATTTGTGACACCCTCTACCCCTCACATATATATTAATAAAGGAATAAAAATTCAAATATTAATTAAAAGTATTTTTAAAACATTTTTAAATACAAGCTTTTCAAATGGGTAAAAGGCTCACATTCACTTTCTTCTACATCATATTCAAACTTGTCCAAATAAATAATAAAGTCATCTCGACTCAAAGAAGGTCATCTAAGTCTCATACAATTAATATAGAACTTATATCCTAATGTCACATCCTATCAGAGCGTGGTGTTCCCGTGTCCTCTAGCATAAGGTTCTTCATAGTCATTCACCTATTCATCTGCTCCCCCGAACACAAAGTTCAAGATCATCACAGGATCCAAACACAAACAGCAAACCGAGAGTGAGTTATCACATTTCTAACTACTAGAGAGAAACAACACAACATATAGTAGCCAAATACAATTTACTTAGTATATCTCACATTATTTCATCACATTGTCATTCATCAATCACACTTTTCATCCATCAATCACACCTTTCAATCATCAATCACTATACACAGGAATCACACACTCCGATCAAGACATAATAACACATCAATTTCATAATAAACAATTAGCAAGCGTATGCGACAGTTATGCTAAGACTCAAGCATATATGCAATGTGGTACCACGTCAGTGAAAAACCTCGTCGGGTGCCTAGGAGTACATGACAAGACAAACCACACAATAATAAGTCAAGTCACTCTCACTAGGTAATATCATAGGGAGACCAGTCAGGGTCACAGTGTTTTGCGAGAATGCTCCAACCATATGGGATCAACATAGGCTTAAAGGAGTACTCAAATCGTGTGACCCCCAAGGCCTACACTCCGAAGAGTCCGTCAGGGCCTCTCCCTCTTGATTCAGGTCCAACCCAGAAAACATTTTAGCACACAGACTCTATCTATGAACTGTACAAAACACACGACTCCTCAATTGTTCTCAAAATAATTTTAACTCGTCGCCCTTTAAGGGTCTTATCATTAACTCGTCGCCCTTAAAGGGACTTAACATCAACTCGTCGCCCTAAAAGGGACTTAGCATTAACTCGTTGCCCTTGAAGGGACTTATGATCGTGTGATTGTATAATTCATAGTTTACAACTCAATGCACACAACACTTCAATGCACATATATATCTCAATCATATACATACTCAATTTATCACATACACTTAATCCCAATCACAATGGTATAATCTCAATTTAACATGTTATCACACCTCATGAATCATATACACTTTATCTATGAACTATGCAATACACACATCTATTCAATTGTTTTCAAAATCATTTTAACTCGTCGGGTTTCCTGAGTGGATCCCATCACAATACTCGTCACCCTTAAAAGGTCTTACAATTGTGTGATTGCACAGTTCATATTTCACAACTCAATACACACATCTCATCTCAATACACATGTATTTCATCATCCGTCACATGTTCAATTTATCACAACATGGGATGTAAAGCCTCTAAAATAGTTTCTTACAATTGTATCAAAATCAATTAATCAAAATCATGGGTTAAACACAAAGACAACAAGAGCACTCAAGTTTATCAATCAATTCTCATCAGGACATCAATTGGTACATAGAACACAATAATATTGCATTCATAATCATAAAGAAAAATTATAATTCAATAAACATCCTAAAATAAACCCAAATTTAGTTCTCTAAGGATCCCTACACATGTTCTCACTAACCCCCAATTGTGAATAACTCATCCCTTACCTCTGAGCGGACTCACGTGTCTTCAGCCAGCGATAGTAACATCTCTAGCGGTTCCCTAAGATTCCTTCAGTTATTCCTCCGACTACTTCGATAGAATTCCCAAACGTCAGAGAGGCGGAGAAGAGATGGAAACCACCACTTGTACTGTCTTCATGCGATTCCTTTTTCTCCCTTCACGAGTATTCTCTCTAAAATCCCAACGGTGGAAGTGTGAGCAATTGAACTTCAAACAACATATCCAAATTTCATGAAAATCCAACGGTTAACGAAACCGGGATCGTAGTTTTACCGAGACAGTTTTGGGTTTCTGCGGGAAATTAAAATGCTACAATGCGAAGGGTTTTCCTCTAAGCTCAGATATGATTTCTAAATTCCCAACTATGAGAATGTTCGAAATTGGGTTGTGAACGTGATACTAAAATTTCACGACGATCCAACGGTGAACGAATCCAAGATCGTCGTTTTCTTTAAACAGATTTGGTGGGCTGCGGGAAAAAGGAAGGGTTTTGAGTGGAGAATGGGAAAAACGAAAATGAGCCCAAAAAAAGGCACCTGACTTGACATAACTATTTATACCTAGGGTATTCAGCCTATTATTTGTTCTATATTTATTTATTTATTTATTTTATAAAAATAAACTCTATTTTATTTTCTATCAAACAAATAAATGAAATACCCTTTTTATTTTCTCTCAAATCATTATTTTAATTAATAATTATATCTCCTTATTTATTTATTTATAAAATCTCATCATTTTTCTAAAACTCTTTATTTATAAATAACAATCCTTTTTAATCTAGATTACAAAAATTGGGATGTTACAACATTGACAACAACGGAAAAGGTTTATACTTAATGCATGTTCAAATAAAATGAGTAACATAGTCAATTGAAAATATATTTTACCACTGCATGTTGAGGCTGCTCTACATGAGCAGGTGCATCTACAAGTGCTTCATCCATAGCTGTCGTGCCACCGGGTGCTAAGGAATATCTGGTTCAATAAATGTGTCATCATGTAACACAGGTGGATGTTTAGGAGGATTCCCAGCCTATGCCGGACTCATGAAGGGATGAGAAATCATGTAAAACCATTCCATGTAGTCAGCTGCACACTGTCTAAGCACAATACATATCTGACCCACCGGTGCAAGATATTTAGAAAACTGAATCCATCAATATCTTCTATGCATAACGTTGGAGCTGCAGGGTGTGGAGGAATAGTTTGCACATACCCAAACTGTCGCACAACCCTCTCTAGTCGGTGTATGACAATAGATTAACCCTATTGGATATGTCCAAAAAACAAAGAAATCAATTCAAATTCTTTAAATGCATGGTGGTCACCATAAGGAATCTAGCACACAGAATCGGACGTCAATCTATCCAGTCAGTGCCTATGATACGTCGATATTGGTAATGCCTTCCCAGACTTCCAACGACAGGCACATGGTTTCCTCTCATGATAATCTTCAGCAACATTAAACAAAGCAACAAAAGGAAAATGCTCGTAGATCCAACACTACACATATTTTGAAAACAAAAAATAATTCAAAACAATACTCAACATAAAATACATAACAAAAATAAAAAATTAAATTCAATTATAATTACCTGGAAAACTATGATATATCTAGCAAGTTGCCTGGAGTTGCTCTTTGACGCATCATTCAAATTCTTATACCTGTGGACTAGGGCAGTAGCTACGTAGCTTCTACTCTGGGTGAGGTCACGAAAGGCATCCAAGAATACCACATACACGTGTGTGACACTCTTGTTAGCAAATAGTGTGCAACCTACCAGATGCAAGAGATATGCTCGAGCTGCTATAGTCCACTGTGCTACGTCACATTTGCTACGATAAGTGTCTTGCAGCCACAATAGCCTAACATATGGGCCATGGCATTGTACTGTCTCAGCTCTTGCTTCTTTTGAACTAACTTCAAGCAATTCAACTAACAGGAAGACGACTTTGTCCATATGAAGAGCCTCGAAGCTATGGAAGGTGCCTATAATAGGCAGATGAAGCAACAATGCCACATCATCGAGGGTGATAATCACCTCTCCTACAGGAAGATGAAAACTACTAGTTTCCTTATGTCACCTCTCTGCAAAGCCGATATAAGTCCCCGATTGCTAGTCTCCGAGGAACATGCGATCAGAGGACTTAATCCTGTGACAATCACTAAGTCTTTAATCTCTGGAGGAGGCCTATTAAATTTCTTAACCTTCCTTCCATGAAAGGATAACTTCAACTCAGGATGTTCTTGAAAATCAAAATTTAAATCATTTCAACAATAATAACAAATACTTACGAAACTATTATTTATTTAAAAATATAAATACCTCTCCATTCCAAATAGTCACTGCAACATGATGAACATAGCCACTCAAAATTGATGTGTTGTGGGGCCCGCTTGAAAAACCCTTGATATCAATGACTACATCATCATTAGTTGCTTCTTCATGTTGTTCATGGACTTCATCAGCTACATCATCCACATGCTGAACATCCTCAACAACAGAAGCAACTTCCCGTTACTTACGTGCAGATGCTGTGGGCCTTCGCCGCTCGGGGGCTTCATCCGAATCACAACTAACTTCTCTCCTTAGGGCTCTTCCTATAACCCTGCTTAAAGATCGACCCAAACCTCTAGTTCTAACCATAATATGCACATTTAAACAGTCATAACACCTAAAGTTATCATTCAAACAATACTACAATCAATTACTATTTAATAATTCATAAATGAAAAGTTAATTATTTTAAAATAAATATTTTATTACTTTTATAAATTCATAAATGAATTTATAATTTTTTTTTCAAATGTAAAGAGTTGACATCACTAATTCTAGTAAACTTAAATTAATGATCAAAATGTAGGTACAATTTTGGTTTTTATTTGTAACAGATGACTATTTCATTTTTTAACAAATTACTAAGATAATAACTTTTAATTTTTTTAAACAAAACAATTTTTTTTATACTTCCAACCACTATTTATAGAAATATTTAATACTATCAGTGTAATAATATATATACACTATATCAATAAAATAAATAAATTGCTTAAATAAAAAATATAAATAAATTACTTATATTTTAAAAATAAATAAATAACAATAATATTTATACATTCATTTTTAAATAAAAAATTTTTAAAAATTATTTATTAAAAAACAACTTCAAAAAAAATATAATTTATTAAATATAAACACATAAAAAATATACAACAATATTTATTTATTAAAAAAATACAAAAAAATAACTAATTTCTTTTTATTTATAATTTTTTTCAATAAATTTATTAATTAATAAAATAAAAAATTAAATATACGGATTAATAATCCGTATAACTCATACAGATTGATAATATATATGAGTTATAAAGATTGACAATCCATATGCATTACACGGATTACCAATTCCTATTACTTATATGATTACCAATCCGTAGGGATTTTGAATCCAAACAACTCACACACGCACCCATTTTCAACAATATAAAGAAGGAGAGACGCTTACGACAATGGTGAACACGTGATGACGGTGGCGGTGACTGGCTAAACGGCACAAACAGCAGGGGCAGGAAGCAGAAAATGAATGAGGAAGAAAGGAGGTGCAGCACAATGTCATACGGATAAGAGAGAGAATGTGAGGTTTTTAAAATTTAAGTGAATGATTTTTTTGCCACTTCACACATTTTACTGGGTGAACAAGTATTTGTGCAGGGTGCAACTAGCAAAACCCATGATTCAACCCATGCTTTGACAAAAAAAAAAGATATTGATAAATGCCAATCTTTCATTAACTAAATGTATCCCCACTTTATATTTTTAGTATCTTATTTTCACATATACCCCTTAAAACTAATTCCCAGATTCGAAGTACCAAAATAAAAAATTATATTTCCAAAACATACTGTCAGACGCACACCCGCATACCAAGTTCACGAAAAGCTCCTTCCTTATGCAAAGCTTCAGTTGATTCTCGATTTGTTACTTGTGAATCCAAGAGGACAATTACAATGGTTGTTGTTTCTTTTATGCTCCTTTACGTATTTCTTTGTCATATTCATATAATCACATCACAAGCCAGTACGACAGCACCCTGTTGCCCCAAAACAACATCAAAGGTAATGACACAATCAATAAACACCTATCAAAACTAATGGGTTCAGTGGATCAATTCATAGGAGCGCTTGAGAGCTTGAGATCAACCCAAACTCTTGAGATCTTGAGTGCTTGAGATCAACCCAAAGCTTAAAATCTTTCTAATTGAATTACAAATGTTTAAGTGTTTAGTAAAATTATCGATTGAAGTTGCTAAAAAAAAAAAATTACTCAAATGGACATATTTATGTAATATTTTTATACCAAATTTAATTTGATTTTTTTTATAAAAATATATTTGTAGTACTTATAATTTTAGTATTAAATTAATTTTAAACACTTTCAGTTTTTTCTTATAAAATATCCAAAAAATAAAATAAAAATCATAAACTTACTATATATCACTATCAACGTAATACATAATAAAAAGGTAAATGAGAAAATCTTACCATATGTTAAAAAAGATAAAAATAATAAAATTTTACCTTAAATAAAAGATTAAAAAAGAATTTATAAATGTAAGGAAACAAATACAAAAGAATAATGTTTTAAAAAATATTACTTCAAGTAACATTTAAAAATATTAAAAATTATAAAAAAAAATCATTTACCAATAAGTCAAACAAACTTTTAAATTAATAAAAAAAATTAAAAATTAATTAAAATATTTTGTTAAACACACTCTAGAGTCCAGAAGTAGTCACGTACAAATATTTTGACATTGTAGATGTCCTCTTAAACATATCATTTACTCCTAACCAAATTTAAGTGGGTTTGATAATCACTAGATGATTTGTTGAATCATTTATTGAATCAAGTCTCAAACAAAACTAACTAAATCCGCATAATTGGAAACCCCTCCATCCGATTTGGGTAAGCATCTGAAACCGACACATAAGGCAAGAATTGCCTATTTGCAGCCACATGCAGTTTTTGTGAAACATGTACAAACAAGGCATGTGAACACAAACAACGAAGTCCCTTTTTGGAATTGATGGCTACGATGATTTAGCTCCTTATGATGGATTTAGATTAAATTACATTACATTTGGATTATAATTAGTACATTACAACCTTTCTATGGCTTCCATTGTCATTCTTTGTTTTTTTTTTTTTGCCTCCCGCACAGAACACCTCCTTCCTCGTAGGACAAATTGTATATTTCACAACTTCGGATACATTTTCTGATAGGACTACCTAAAATAATATTTAGGACAATCAAGGATGATCTTTGAGTTGTCAATGCATATATTTCCCATCCAAAGAGAGGGGGTATGTTTTTTAATGGATATACTAGAAAAGTAGTTTTTTAAGTCGCGATATCTACGACGGTTCTACGTAAACAATGTAGAAGAAGGCGCAGTGACAATTTTGTAATTAGGGGAAAAAATTTAGTTTTCACGTCATACATTCTAAGATGGTTATAAAGAACCGTCTTAGAATGTCTTCAGTGACATTATTGTAATTAAATACAGTGAAGACAACGACGGGTTTCGAGCTACGACCGTCGTAGTATTACAAATATTAAAATTAGGCTAAACTCGCGGTGCGCCTGCAATCCCTCAGCCATTGTCTCAGGCACTTTCGTTTGTTCCTCAGCCATTCTCTCTGAACCTCACCCACATTTGTTCCTCAAGCTTTTTACATTGTGCATGTCCCTTAACCTCACCCACATTGTGTCCCTAAACCTGACCCTGAACCTCACCCACGTTGTGTACCTCAAACCCTAGGTTGTTGTTTCTTGTTATTAGGTTACAAGGCATCAAAAGTGGTTGCACGTGCAGCCGCGCAGTCGACGAACATGTTCGTCGCCTGGGGATCACGGGGGTGGGGCTCTGTGAGAGGCTTCAAACCATTGGAGAAGAACTCTCCATTTATGCAAACAATTTGGGCGTCAACTTGGAGTTCTGGGTGGCGGAGAAGAATTTGGAAAATATGAAACCAGAGGACATAAAAGTGAGGGAAGAAGAGGTTCTTGTGGTGAATAGCATTCTGCAGCTGCATTGCGTGGTGAAGGAAAGTCATGGGGCTTTGAATTCGGTGCTGCAGATGATTCACGGGCTAGGAATTTTGGTTGTTCTTACCCGTAGTTTTCTTTCACAGCCGCAAACAGAGATGGAAGTTGTGTGTGGAAGTTTTTGGGTCACATCCTCTCTTCCACGCTCACCCAAGTCCACTCTCCCTCTATTCCACTCTACTCATCAACACCTAATAGCATTTCCTTCACAATTTCATCTTTTCTTATATCGCCCTCCTCCCTATGCCAATGCTAAAACCCTCTGTGCCAGAACCTCCTCCAAACCCGCCATTTTCCTTCCCCACTTAATTGCTTCTTTGGTTTCCTCTCTCTTTCAACTATTTCAATTTTCTTAAGTCTGATTTATGAGAAGCGTTGTTGTGATTGTTAACTATTCTAATTCTAATTCTAATGCGCAGGAACAAGTTGACCAGACTTACATAATGGTCAAGCCCGACGGCGTGCAACATGGCCTCGTAAGTTTCCTAATGTGTTCTTCTGGTTTTAGGAATAGAGAACAAAATAATAATTTAAGTTATAAGAGATGTTTATCTGTTTTTATTATGCTGATCTTTAGCTCATTGTTTTTTGAATAATGGTTACTTATGGCTGGCTACCTGTGCTGACAACTTTAGGTGGGAGAAATTATTTCTAGGTTCGAGAAGAAGGGGTTTAAGTTAACCGACTTGAAGCTCTTCAAGTGCTCAAAGGAATTAGCTGAGGTTTGTACTCGCTGCAATACTTGCTTGTGTGTATGTATGTCATGTGTTGAGTGTAGTGGTTTTTCTTATTGTTGGAATTATTATGGGTTCAGGTACGAAAGGAGGAAAAGAGAGAGATAGAAGGCTCCCAATAATATTCTATCAAATTGATATGGAGTATAATAATGATAGTGACATCATATGATACAAATTATTAACTCAATTGATAGTCCTATTCGAACTAAGAATACAATTAACCTTAATTAAATAAGGAAATATGATGAAAAGATTGATTCTTTCCTTGGTTAGAAAACTAATTGATTCCACAATATGTTCTGAAGATCTTCTAAGATGTTCAAGATGCACAAAGGATACAATGGTAGCACTCCCTCTATAAACTTAAGCTTGTTACAAATTAACATAAAAATAACTTAAGTGCAGTAGTGCACACAATGGGAGATGTGCTCTTGTAAAGGTGCATACCAGGAGAGGCACCTTCATTAGGACACACAATGGGAGAGGAGCCAAACCATATTTTCTTTAGAGCTAATCTACAAAAGGACAAGTTGGAACAGAGCCAACATGTTGTTAGACAGGTTCAAACGATGTCAATCTGTGGTAAGAGCAAGGCTGAAACAGAATTATACAGTTCAAAATGTAGCTGGAACAGAGTGATAAAAGTGAGAAGAAAAACAATATGTGTTTTGTGGGGTTGAATAACTATTTAACGAGACTCATAAACTTGAGACATGAAACTCTCTTCAAGGTGGATACCATGGCCTGATTATGGGTTTTAGGTAGGGAAGAAGGAAAATAGAGAAAGGAGCCTCTAATAATAATCTATTAAATTAATAGGATATATAATGATATCAATACAAAATATTAACTTAGTGGACTATTTATATTAATGATACGATAAAGCAGATTATTTTTCCCTAAATAAACAAGGAAAAACAATGAGAATATACAATATGTTAAAAAGATCTTTTAAGGCATTTCAAGATACACATAAGGTATTATGATATATTCTAACTATTATATCATCTGAAAGGTATGTTAGAATCATTGTGTATACGATTTCAATAGAACATTAAAAAAATAACTTGTCTAATAATTGTTAACATATGCTATTTGATTTCATTGTAGTTGCATGAAGTGATTACTGAACCATATAATGTGGACTTACATCTTGTGTTTGCAGTAATGTTGATTCTTTTGTGTTTTTTTTTAATGTGATTATTATATTTATTAGGCTTATTGTGACTGTTTATGGTTCCAAGAGCATTACAAGGACCTAAAACAAAAGTCATTCTTCCCCAAGCTGATTGACTATATTACTTCAGGTCCTGTTGTGTGTATGGTATAACTCACTCCAATAGAATTCCAATTTCACCTGCATTTTTGCAATGTTTGATATGATGCTATGTTTGCAAGGCTTGGGAGGGTGTTGGGGTAGTCGCATCGGCCCGTAAACTTATAGGTGCTACATATCCTCTTCAAGCTGAACCAGACACAATAAAAGGAGACCTTACTGTTCAGACACGAAGGTAACAACTTTTTTAATCTTTTGCAGCTGACTTTCACTTTTGAGTGCCTTCACTTAATCAATAATCAAGATAGGTTTCACAGCATATGTGTCAAGATTTAGGATTGACATGATTTTATGTTGAACTTGTCAGGAATGTTGTTCATGGCAGTGACAATCCTGAGAATGGCAAGCATGAAATAGGTAAGGCCTCTTATGCTATCCAGTTTAACCCAAATACATGCAACAAACATAGATGTGAATTGTGAAAGAGAACAGAAAAGTTAGTCATTGATTTGTTGAGACAATATGTTCAGCATATTTGATGTGGTGGAAGCTATTGTAGTTGGTCTGTTGAGAAACACTAAGTGGATAGTAATCTTTATATGGTTTTATTAGGTTTCGATTTTTGCAGGTTTGAATGTAAAAAAGTAACTATTTGTTAAACGTCAAATAAAAAAGTAAAAAAATAAAAATGTAAAAAAGTATTTGTAGTGATAGAATCTTTGTAAAAAAGTTCTTTGTAGAGTTTACAAATATCTTTTATATAGATAATCATTCTTGAGTTACTATTGATTAAGTGGAAATAAGTTTATGACAGTAAATTCACACATTTGGATGAAGCAATCTAACTATGAAAATAATTTAATTTACAATAAAAAGTAATACTTGTAGTTATTAAAAAATGAAAAAAAATCTAAAAACAAAAATAAAAATAAAATATACGGTATGGTTTGCGATTTGTTTAAGATAATTTTATTTTTATTATATTTTAGGCTTGTTTTAGAAACCTTACTTATAT
The DNA here is from genome assembly GCF_004193775.1 of Glycine soja. Lineage (NCBI taxonomy): Eukaryota > Viridiplantae > Streptophyta > Magnoliopsida > Fabales > Fabaceae > Glycine > Glycine soja. Next base: position 8,528,437 of record NC_041021.1, on the reverse strand, counting down.
TATGAATATGATTTACAAATTTTAGGGAGACTTATCACGTTTGTTCTCTTGTGTTAGTTAGGATTTTGTATATTTTCTCTCCTCAATTTGTTTTCTCTCAATTATCAAGAAAGTAACAAAAAATATTATAATTAAAACTTGTTAATAACTATAACTAATTCAGTATAAAAAAAATAGCCACAACTAATTCGTTTTACAGAAAGCACACATCTATGAACGAATGATGCATCCTAAGAATAAGGTTGATTATATTTGTGCTAGCTAGAGTTTCACACAATTGAATGTTAATTATTTTAATTTTGTTTACAGTTTAGTTTGTTATTCATTTTCTAATATTAATTTCCTACTCATAATTCCATAAACCATGTTTTCCCTTTATTGTTGCTTTTTATACATGTTTTAATTAAATTCTATTAAAAATATAAAAAATGGTAGAAAACATGCAACTCGAGGATACATTTAATATTTGTCCTCAAGACCTTAGCTAAGTGGCATGTAATTTCTTAGATTTTTTTAATAAAAAAATGTATGATCAAATTCCCAACTAGTCAAATTTTGAAGTAATCTAACCAGTAATTACTTATTTTATAACACTTTCAATGGTAGTGTAAGCTATTTGCCTCATAAAAATAAAACTTTATATTAAAAATATATAAAAACTATGTTTTTAGTGCCATGATGACTTAGTGATAAGTTTTTTACTTCTCCTCATGCAGTTTGAGGCGAGACAATATTGTGTGAATTGAAGGATAAATAAATAAAAACTTAAAAAATGAAATAATCTTTAATAGGAATATCTGAATATGAAACCCAAGAATTGGTTATATAGGTAATAGGGGCTGAATGCAGAAAAATGTAGAAAAGGTTAGTTGTTAATTAAATGGCGCATTCCACATGGATCTCCTCCACGCTGGACTTTTGGACAGAAGAACAAGAAAACAAAAGCCAATGAATTAAGATTCAGAGATCATAAGAGTAATAGAAATTCGAATAGAGGTTAAATCCAGAGCTCCCGGGAAAATTATCCTAACCGGCGAACATGCTGTGGTTCATGGATCCACCGCTGTTGCTTCTTCTATTGACTTGTATACCTATGTTTCTCTCTGCTTCTCCACTCCTTCCGGTAATATGCATTTCTTTTTTCTTTTTATGATGCCGTTTTAAGAGTCGAGGTTGAGATTCTTATTCGATTAGGACTGATTTTTATTTTTATTTTTGTGTAATAATAGACAACGAGGATTCGTTGAAACTGAAGCTGAAGGAGGCAGCGTTGGAGTTCTCGTGGTCAATCACGAAAATAAGAGCAGCATTTCCTGAATCCACGACTCAGCTATCTTCCCCGCCAAACTCATGCTCTGTGGAGAATGCCAAGGCAATTGCCGCACTCGTTGAAGAGCTTAACATTCCTGAGGCCAAACTCGGACTCGCCTCTGGAGTTTCTGCCTTTCTCTAGTTATACTCTTCCATTCAAGGGTCAAAGTCAATCAACTCTATCCATTTTTCTTCTATTTCATAATTCAAATCCTTTTTTGTGAGTTATTTGTGTTTTATGTTCTGTGTAGATCTAAGCAGAGGACAAAAATAGATACTAAAGTTCCAAAAAAGTGCTTGAACCTTGAGTGTTGTAGTTTTGGATGGGAAATCGAAGAAGGGAAGCAAGATAAAATATGCTAGGCATCCTCCCTTGATGAACTGTGTTTGGGACTCGATAGTTTGTTCAACATTGATGAACTATTTGTTAAACGTCAAATAAAATGCTAAAAAGGTAAAGTGGGAGGTTTATCCAATACAAAATAGACTTGAATACCTATTACAAACAACCGGAAAACCGGCATGGCGAGCGGTAAATTATGCATCTTTCATAAGAGTGTTAGCACTTCTTTTTAACGCACTTTTTATTATTGATTGGTTATCGCATGTCTGAGTACGCCAATTATATTAACAGGTTAAAATCTTTGAGCTACTTATTAAAAATTGTGATTTTCTCTAATATATGCAGAGTGGATCGACTATGTGAAGGGAAAATTGTTAGACCAATACTTGTCTCGGACACTAGGTAGGCAACTCACCTCTTTTTTTTTTTTAATTTTACTATATGAGCAAATAAGGTTTGAGAACTTATTTCAGTTCTCATGATTTTTATTTAACCATTCCAAACTTCTTCTTTTTCCAAAATGAGTTTTCCAATGTTGTTCACCATTTTCTTTGATAAGTTTTCAGTGTGCAAAACAAATGCTAAATGGGGATTCCAATGCCAGTGTATTTTTCTATTTTCAACCCATATTAGCCTTGATTGGGATATGTTCTCAAAATATTTAAGCCTACAATTTTGAACTGCCTTATTGTTTGATTTTCGTTAGACATTAGCACTAGCATGCTGAATATGCAGAGCATTTATTTTTTTGCCTGGTTAATTTGCCGCCTTGCTTTCTTCTTAGATTGATTAAATGTTCGAATTTGTCTTTCCTTTGAGCTGCAGCTCTTGAAGTGGGTGCTGACAATTTATGTGGAGTTTTGATGATTGATGATAAAGACAACAATTTTCAACGCTGTCATTTTGGATTAGATATGCAAGGCAGGATGTAATTCTTGCTATCATGATCTCATTCTATGTATCTTATGGCAGATACGAGGTCACTTCTACTCTCTCTCTCTGTTATTTTATGTATAAACCATACACCTCTACCTTTTTTTTCTTCTTCTTCTAGGTCACAAATATCTTTGCTAATGATTATTTTTATCCATAGGGAAAATCCTCTGCTGTTATCTTGAAGTTTGAGCTCTTTCACACTCCAACACCTGAAATACGATTAGTTAATGATGCTCTTTCTCCTCTTCTGTTCATTAACTGAGTGAAAGTTCCATGCTGGGATACAGATTGAATTGGAGTTAATGATGATGATGATTAGAGGTTGTAGTTAAATGATTTCACACTTGTTGTAGTTAAATGATTTTATTTATGTTGAAAATGATAGTTTTGGTTCCTATCAATGTTGTTAATGATTAAGGATAAAAAAAGCAAAAAAAAAAATGCAAAACAAAAATATACTAAATACTATGACGATTATACTATAACCGTCTAAGTATGTTAGAGTTTTTATGTCAGTTATACTAAAACAGTCGTAAAAAGTGATCTCCAAACAAAAAATATATTTAATATGACGACGGTTGTTACATAATCGTCTTAGTATGTTGAATATACTATGACGGTTATATAGCAACTATCGTAGAAAGTCATGTCGCAAAACAGACATATTAAGACAGGCAAGCTTTCAACCGGCATAGTAGGAGGAGTCTTTCTAAGACGGTTGTACCACAAGCGTCTTAGAAAGTCCTGTCCCTAAACAACCATTTTAAGATAGTCAACAATACAACCGATGTAGATTATTGTGACATACTATGACGGTTCAACTCCAACCGTCGTAAAAAGTGTGGTATACAACGACGATTATTATACTCATCTTTATAAATTTTGCACCTTTTACGATGGCCGCTTTTATGCGGTTGGAAATCATCATAAAATGTGCATTTTAACTGACTTTGAAAGTATAATTTCCAGTGGTAGATAGATAATATAAGTGATAAATAAACACAAGTTAGATATTTTTTTTTAAAGGAAGGTATATAATTCAAATGGGGTAAAAATAACAATTGCCTTTTTTGAAGGAAAGTATGCAATGTGTAGGCTTAGCTTTTCTTTAACATTGTTTGTTTTATATTTCTGAACTTTGAGGAGTTTATGTTAGGTCAAAGATTGCTAGGAAGGGAAATTTTCAAAATGTGGAGCTTCAAGTTGACTCCTTGGCCGTGGTTAAGAGTATCACTGGGAATAATGAAGGAAGCACTAATGCTTAGAGGCTTATTTAGTTATTTTGTCAATTGATCTACAATCTAGGACATGAGAAGGTTATTCATTTTGTAGATTGGTATTAACAATTTTTTAATGTAATTTAATTAAAAAAATGAAAAGACTCTTATTGATCATATTGTGATATAATATGTTTATATCGTAATTCCTCTATTTCCGTGTTACAGTTAATGCCAATGCAATAGATTAGGATGAATTAATCTAGTTTTTTTTTTAAGTGGAAGATTTAGTTGATTGAGTGCAAGTAGTGACTAGTATATAGCCTACAAAATGCGAATTTGAAAATGCATTAATATAAGCAAGTTAAACCATGATCCTATTAATTAGGATGGTAATTAATTAATCTATCGAAACAAAAGCATAACTAACTTATTAATAACATAAATTACCTTTAGAATCCCTCTCTTAAACTAATTGTATACGTTCAATTTATTATACCAGCATGTACTTCACTTACTACTAGCATTCAAGAAAATCTTTTAAATGTGTCCTACTTCAAAGGTTTAGTTAGCAAATATGAAATTTGCTCCTTTATTTATATTTTCAAAAGGTCTCGTAGGAAAACATACATCAATATGCTTATTTACTTACATCGGTTATCTGTTCTGATCATATTTACTTTCAACTAAACCATATTTTTCACACTAAGAATATTCATCTTTTTTTATATATATAGGTCGATATTAGTACATAGTTGATTAATTTAATTATTAACATTAAATTTATCTATAATTATAATATTTTTAAATTTATTCTTAACTATATTGAAAAAATTCATCTTCTCCCATTTTCATAAAAAAGAGAAAGAGACACGCAACTCAAGATATTTTAATTAAAATTAATTAATAGACAAAACACTAGAAATGAAATCTTATAGAGATAGACATTTTTTTCTTCAGAACTATGTCTTATAAATATGTTTGCAAAAAATTCATCTTATATCTATATTTGTTAAGGATTTGAAAAAATGGTTCAAACATAATTCAACTTTTCTTTTCTGGCCTTTTAGAAAAAAAGTATTTTATTCACGGGTACAACGACACATGTATTTGAGAAAAATATTGGAGGAAGATATTTAATTTTATATATATTTTTTAAAATAAGCTAAGTTAATATTAAATTGTATTTTGTATATGATACGAAGAAAAGAGCAAATAGCAGCAGAGACACACAATCAGGGGTGCTGAAGCAGAACCAAGAGGTGCATATAGCAGTTAAGACAAAGAGGACCCTCACAAGATCCTCTTACCTCAGTGACTATGTCTAATGCAGTATCATGGGGAGGAAGCTAACCTCAATGACCGAATTGCACCAAATTGCCAATTAGTTGTAATTGTTGGGTATTGGGGGGACAGTGTAATCAGAATTTGATTATCCAATGATTGTATAGGGATTCTCCTTGGCACAAAATGAAAAAAGTCGTTAGAGGGGAAAACTAGTATAAAAAAGGCAATCTGTAATTCAATTGCATATATGAATATTATCAAAGCTTCTTCCCCCACTTTCTCCTCTTACCTTTCTGGAGGTGTTGGCCTCGAATCCAGCTTTTTGCTTAACATTTTTGGTGCTCTCGTTGTTTTCTTCCTCCCATGGCCTCCTCTGATAAACTTGATGAAATTCTCCTTCGATTATCCAACAATCAGCTCACCCTGGGTAAATCCATGAACAACCTGACTCAGAAAATTAATGTTCTCCTTAACAGAGTCACCCCCATCCTGTCCCCCTCACCTTCACCCACTTCATCACCATTTTCGCCGGTACCTGCAAGCCAACATCGCATGAAATTAGAAGTACCTCATTTTGATTGTACTGAACCCCTTGGCTGGATTTTTAAAATAAATCAGTTTTTCGAATATCATGGCACTCCTGAGCATGAGAGGCTTACCATAGCTTCGTTTTACATGGAAGGCCGCGTGCTCGCTTGGTTCCAGTGGATGACTGGAAATGGCCAATTTACGTCGTGGTCGGTGTTCCTGTAGGCCCTGCAAACACGATTCGCACCATCACGGTACGAAGATCCAACAGGGGCATTATTCAAGCTTACGCAAAGAAGTTCAGTGGCATAATACCTCTCCGACTTTGAATACCTCGCCAATCGCATTGTTGGTTTACCTCCACCGTTTCTCTTGAGTTGTTTTTTCTCCGGCCTAACACCAGAGATAAGCGTGAAGTCCAAGCGCACCAACCCCCGACATTAACCCAGGTCACGGGTTTGGCGCGTTTGCAAGAAGAGAAACTTCTCGACGTCTGCCATCCACCCCGGTCACGCGCCCCACCGATGACAGTTGTACCACCACCCACTCTAGCAAAGCTTCCCAGAACTAGACCCCTTCCGCCCTTGTTACCTCCACCAGGCCGCCAGACTCTATCAGTCCAAGTGGCACCCTCAGACCCGGACTCAACCCAAATCAATTTCCAATCCTTGGCGGGTCAACTTGCTCTGAATACATTGCGCATGCTAGGCTCGCTTTTCAGCCACCAAGTGGTGGTGTTGGTGGATGGCAGAAGCACCCACAACTTCATCCAACAAGAATTGGTGACTCTCTTGCAATTACCGTGCCACGCAACCTCAAGCCCTTTACAGGTCATGGTGGGAAATGGGCAACACCTTCAGTGCACAAATTGGTGCGAAGCCATTACCATTGATATTCAGTCCTCGAAGTTCATTGTGGATCTCCATGTCCTTCCAATCTTCGGTGCCAATGTGGTGTTAGGAATTCCATGGCTCAAATCCTTAGGTCCTGTCCTTACGGACTATAACACTTTGACCATGCAATTTATCCATGAAGGCAGAGTGGTAGAGCTCAAGGGAGATACAGATGGTACATTGAACATCATCACTCTGTCCCAATTCCGGTGTATAGCGTGATCTCAAGCATAGGGTGTCTATTGTCACATATCCCTTGTGCCGGAAGCAGTGACCATTCCCCATGATATTCCTCTGCCCATCCAACCCATTCTGAATCAGTTCGCGTACCTGTTTCAACAACCCTGGTGCCTACCGTCGGAGCGTGACACTGACCATCATATCCACCTTCTTTCGCAATCAACTTCGGTCAATGTACAACCGTATCATTATCCGCATTTCCAGAAATTTGAAATTGAAGCTCAGGTGGACCTCATGCTCTAGAAAGGCCTCATACAGCCTAGCACGAGCCCTTTCTCTTCTCCGGTATTGTTGGTGAAGAAGAGTGATGGGTCATGGCAATTCTGTGTCGACTACCGTGCCCTGAATGCCATTACGGTTCATGATCATTTCCCAATTCCCACCATTGACGAGCTTCTGGATGAGCTCGGTGGCGCTAGATGTTTCTCTAAGCTTGACCTCCTTCAGGGTTACCACCAGATACGAATGCATTCCGAGGACATGACCAAAACGGCATTTCGCACACACCATGGGCATTACAAGTTCCGCGTAATGCCTTTTGGGCTGTGTAATGCCCTATCGTCATTTCAAGCAATGATGAACACCATTTTCTAGCCATATCTCCACCAATTCATCATTGTGTTCTTTGATGACATTTTAATCTACAGCGCGTGCCTTGATGATCACCTGCATCACCTTGAATTGACCTTCCAGGTATTATCTGATAATCAATTCGTTTTGAAAATAACCAAGTACTTCTTTGCCCAAAACCAGGTTGAGTATCTGGGTCACTTGGTCTTGCACAGAGGGGTGGAACCACTAGCCTCTAAGGTTGAAGCCATTCAACAATGGCCAACATCGAGGACGGTGAGGACTGTTCGCAGTTTCTTGGGGATGGTCGGATTCTATCAATGTTTTATTCGTGGATACGGTTCGATAGTAGCTCCCCTAGTCCATGTCACCACTTTGGCGGAATTCAATTGGTCACCACAGTCCCAGGCTGCCTTTGACCAACTCAAGCAAGCATTATCTCAGGCTCTTGTCCTTGCCCTGCCGGACTTTGACCTTCCCTTCACCATTGAAATGGACGCGTCGAGGGTTGGTATGGGTGTAGTCCTGTCCCAAAGGAACCACCCCATAGCCTTCTTCAGTAAGCCCTTTCCGCCAAAGTTGCTTTGTGCCTCGGCCCACATCGTGAGCTATTCGTGATTATAGCGGCAATGAAGAAATGGAGGCAGTACTTGCTTGGGCGTTGCTTTACAATAATTACAGACCATAAGAGCTTGAAGGAACTATTTGTTGGATTGAGTGGCCTCAAAATAATTAAGAAGGGGGGTGAATTAATTATGAACGTGTGATGTGCCATTATTTTCTCCTATTTCTTAACCCTTTTTGCACCATTTTAAGTACTGATTAATCTTAATTGTCAAATTAATTAGGCAGTTTTATTATTTGGGCCCATTAAGCTAATTTGATGTTTTTAATCTAATTTCAGGAATTAATGAAGCATTGGGCTTGAATCCAGAATTGGGCTTGGACTTGAAGAGGGCAAACTATTTTATTCTACAAAATTAGATCTTATCTTATCTTTATCTTATCTAGATATTATTTAGATTTGATCTCATCTAGATATTATTTAATCTAGATCTTATCTTATCTTATCTGGATTTGAATTTAATTTATTTATGGGCTTGGATTTAAAACAGATTTGTAAGCTTTGGGGCTGAAAAACTATATAACAGCACCAAGGTTCTAGTTTAGCTCCTCTCTCTCCTCTCTTTTCTTCTTTCTCTGCTAATTTCGTTTTTTTTAGACTTTTCTTTGAGACATCTTTTCGTTTTACAATTCCAGTAGCAATAAAATTTCGTTCTTCAATTCATAAGTTCATTCTCTATTGATTAATGGAAGTCTAAGTCCCCAGCGTTGCTTTCTCTTGAGGATCAAGCACAGTTCTCTTTGAGGTTCTATTATTACTGTTACATTCTGTTCAGTTTTTCCTCTTCACTAATTACTCTGAATTTGTTGTTTTTAATTCATACATGCTTAGTGTTTGATTAATTGTCTCTGCGCTTAATTTATGTTCATGCTTAATGATCGTTTATGAGTAATTGGTGTATGTGATGCCTAATCACATAATGAATGCCTTATGTTGAATTTCGCTTAGTAATTTAATTTAGGGTTGGATTAAGTGGTTAAACTGATAAAGGATAAATTATCGCAACCTAGGATAAGAGACTTGCTTGTGAATCAAAGGGAAGCAACATATTTTAATTCTGATATTTTTCTAATTCAATTTTACTCACTATTTAATTTACAAAAGCAAACAACCCCCCCCCCCCCAATTTGTTACTATTTCCTACTATCTGTTATGAACATTTGGTTTATCATTGCTCGTTGGGAAACGACCTAGAATCACTTCCTAGTTACTACATTTTAATGTTTATTTGATTCGGGTACGGCCTCGATCAAATTTGGCGCCGTTGCCGGGGGGCAGTGTCCAAAGGTTCATAATAGCTAGTGTTGTGTTTTATGTTTAATTGTTAGTGTTGTGTTAGTGTTTGTGTTAGTGTTGTTTAGTGTCTTGGTATTTTGTTTAGTGTGTGTTTTGTTTTAGTTTTTCTGTTAAGCGTTTCCCCTGTTTTAGTTTTGGGTGTTTTGCTATGAATAGTGTTTTGTGACGGATTTAACGACCACTTTTGCTTGCGGCAAAACAGAGTAGTAGTGGAAATCATGTAGCGACGGAGTTTAGCGACCACCCTTGTTGAATTATTTGGGATTTTTTGTTTTAGTAGCTAGAGTTGTTATTTTTGGCTGAATTTTTTTTTGGTAACTTCTTTTAATCCATATTTTGTGGAAAAATAGCTAGAGCCTTTAGTTTGGTCAGATTTGAAAGTTCCAAAAAAGTAGCAAATTTGATTTTTGTCAAAACTTCAAACGACCATAACTTTTGCTCCGGTTATTAGAATCGCTATTATTATATATGTATTTGGGGTAGAAAAGAATTTCCTACGTCGTGGCAGCTAAGGTCTCCATCATCTAGAAAAAGTGATTCTGTCAAAAGTTTTTTATTTTCCAAGTTTTATTCTCTTATTTTTCTTAACTTATCATTTTTAGCTTCTATAGTTAGACTTTGAATTTATGTTTGAAATTTTGTGTGCTATCTTCTCATCATTTTATAAGGTTGCTCACAAAATTTCAAGTCATTTGGATATCATTTAATGGTAGCTGTAGTTCAAACATGCACTATTACTTGCATAAGAAGGCAACTAGTTGTGCATGTTGAATATAGTGTATGACTAGAGGCAATCCATCTGACTTACAACCATTTGATCCTGAGATAGATAGGACATTTCATAGATTAGTTAGACATCATTTAGTTCCTTTTGAGCATCCTGAGCATTTTGTTATTGGTGATTTTGAGCATTATAGTTTTGAACATTTTGAGAACATGGCACAACCTCCACCCCGTGAGAGGACTCTAAGGGAAATGGCTGCACCTGATTTCACCTACAAAAGCTTGTGCATCTAATACCCTGATGAGGATGTCCCATATGTTCTTAAAACTGGACTGATCCATTTGCTTCCAAAGTTTCATGACCTTGCAGGTGAAGACCCGTACAAACATCTGAAAGAATTCCATATTGTCTGCTCCACCATGAAACCCCCATATGGAATTCAATATCGCGTCAGAGCTCATAACCAAGCTGCAGATGCTCTTTCCCATGTGACTGCAGATGCTCTCTTGAGCCTCTCTGTCCCTTGTCCTCTTTTTATGGAGGAGTTGTGCCATCAATTGGAGGCCAATGCAGAATACCATCGTCTCCGGCAAGCCATTCAATCAAGTCCCGCAAAACACCCTGAGTTCACTTTGGTTCATAATTTAATTTTGCGGAAAGGTTGTCTTTGGCTTCCGAAGGGCCTAGCCATTATCCCCACACTATTATTGGAGTACCACACCACTCCCACCGACAGTCACATGAGTGCGACAAAAATGAAAAATCGTCTATTGGAGAATTTTGAATAGCCGGGTCTATGGCAGGATGTTATAAACTTTGTATCCCAATGTCTCAATTGCCAGCATGTTAAGTATGAAACCAAACGTGTCACCGGTCTGCTCTGCCCCTTACCAGTTCCCCATCGACCCTGGGAAGACTTGTCCCCGGACTTTATCACAGGGTTGCCACCATTTCTTGGCAATACGGTAACATTGGTGGTGGTAGATAGATTTTTCAAAGGGATTCATCTTGGTATGCTTCTGGCAGCGCACACAGCCCGTACCGTAGCTTTCTTGTTCATGGACATAGTGGGAAAACTTCATGGTTTGCCCTGCAACTTGGTCTCTGACTGAGACCCCTTGTTCGTGAGCAAATTCTGGCAAGAACTGTTTCCTCAGAGTGGAACACAACTGAGGATGAGCTCCGCTTATCACCCACAGAGCGACGTCCAAACAGAGGTGCTAAACAGGGTCATTGAGCAATGCTTGTGTGCTTTTGTCCATAATCGACCGCGAGAATGGGGCAAGTTCCTTCCCTGGGTGGAGTGGTCACATAACACTTCCTGGAACGCGGCCACCAACATCACCCCTTTCAAGACTACCTTTGGGCATAAACCCTTTAACTTCCCTGAGTATATAGCAGAATCATCGACTTTGGATGCTATGGACGAAATGCTGAGCAAAAGGGAGGAAGCATTCCAGGTGATCCGCAAGAAACTCCTTCAGGCCCAGGAGCGTATGAAGTTGACCGCCGATACCAAAAGGAGAGAGGTGACTTATAAGCCAGGGGACTAGGTGATGCTCAAGCTGCGCCCATATCGACAAGTCTCGGCAAAGGGGGCCCAAACAACTAGAGGCAAATTGGCGAAAAGGTTCTATGGACCCTTTCAGGTGCTTGAATGCATAGGACCAGTGACCTATCGTTTGCAATTACTGAAAGAAGCTCGTATTCACTCTGTTTTTCACTGTTCATTATTAAAAGCATTCAAGGGATCCCTAGATAACATTCCAAAAGCATAATTACCTTTACAATTCATTCAACACCAACCCATCATTTCCCCCTTAGCTTTGTTGGATTATCGCCGAGCATCAGAGAACGCACCCAAGGAAGTGTTGGTGCAATGGGACGAGCTACCGCTAGATGATACTTCGTGGGAGAAGAATTGGGAGCAATTATGTGAAGACTATCACCTTGAGGACAAGGTGAATCTCCATGGGCCAACGGATGATACGAAGAAAGGAGCAAGTAGCAGTAGAGACACACAATCAGGGGTGCAGAAGCAGAACCAAGAGGTGCAGATACCAGTTAAGACAAAGAGGACCCTCACAAGGTCTTCTTACCGCAGTGACTATATCTAATGCAATATCATAGGGAGGAAGCTAACCTTAGTGACCGAATTGCACCAAATTGCCAATTAGTTGTAATTGTTAGGTATTGGGGGACAGTGTAATCAAATTTTGATTATCCAATAATTGCATATGGATTCTCCTTGGCACAAAATGACAAAATCCGTTAGGGAAAAACTAGTATAAATAAGGCAATCTATAATTCAATTGCATATATAAAAATTATCAAAGCTTCTTCCTCCACTTTCTCCTCTTACCTTTATGGAGGTGCTAGCCTCAAATCCAACTTTCTGCTTAACAGTATATTTATGTTAATTGACAAGTATTTGATAAAAATATCCCCTACTATCTCAATATCTCTAAATTTGTTGGAGCAGCAAAGTCATGACTAGACTCTCTAAATTTACAATAATTTCATTTTACTAGCCAACTACATTTGTCAAGTGTGCGACAGCCTACAAGGCAATTTCCATATACATCAAGTCTGCTAAACAAATATTTTAGTAATTATTATATATACAACAAAACATTCTACACAGATTCTAATGATTCTAATGGCCGTGACCTAGACCCATCTTAATGATGGGCTGATTAATGGGAATGTGACACATAAGATTCGTGATGCGTAAATGAAATGTGAAAATATTTTATTTAGATTTATTTTGAATAACCAAATTATATATTCTAAATGGCTACAGAGAATGTCATCTCGCCTGTTTATTTATTTATAGTAATTAATGTTTAATTACAATAATAATCAAGTCCCTTTAATTGTAAGGATAATAATATAATCAAACTAAATTAGTTACATAAAAATAGTAACTAGCTAGGAAATTAAATCAATCACGTAAATAAGGAATTAATCCTAATGTGAATAAAAAAATAATCATATTAAAATAATATCTTAACACATCAAAATCATATTTCAAAACTCTCTCTCAAGCTGAAGTATAGATGATATGCATCCAGCTTAGAACATATGTAGGATGTCCTTTTCCATCTAAGTGATTTGGTAAAAGTATTTGACAGTGACTTCTCCCATCCACAAATTATCTTCTTTCCAATAAATACATGTTTTAATTATTTCCAACCATATAAAAAATATTTACAAGTATTTTTAATAGTTAATCAAACATTTTTTTAATAATATATTTGAAATAATATTTTCATGTTTTATTTCAGGACTAAAAAAATTATTCATAAAATAAATGTCCCTTTAGGATATAAAATGATGAATTTTGATGAATTAATCCCTCTACCTGCTTATTTAAGTCCAAACCTAAATCATTATTTTTTTAAAAAAACATGTGACATTTTTTTTTCACATTTCAGACCAAAACAACCATTTTTTTTATTCATTTTAGGAGATTTCACAAGGAGTTTGTGTCATTTAAGAAAGAGGTTAATGTCAAATCTAAACTATGTTTAGGAATTAAACATAATACAAGAGAATTGATATTACTCACAAGTCTTACTCAACTAACGGATCCCTTGATAATCCAGGCTATGTTTACAAATAGTTTCAAATGTACTTAATTATGTCCTTATTTTCCAATCAGTGATGCTATCTGAAAACAAATTAAATACATGAATTGTACGAAAACTGAAATAAACGTTCCAGGTTTTTTTAAAGTGAATATTTGATTAAAAATACATGAAAACGTGAAAGATATATATTTTTTTGGCTGAAATCACCAGTCGTGTGATTTTAACGAGAGAAACACATTCGTATCAAATAACATTTTTCTTTTTCAACAGCCTAGTATGGCAATGTAGTCATCCTAGACATATAATCCTAATAGCTTACCAACTAAATTAAATTGGCCATATTATTACAAAACCAGTTGGGGATGGATGGATCCCATCACCAACTTATATGTTGGATGGTTCTGACAAGTATCTACTAGTCATAACATAACATACAAAGTTCAGATACATATATGTGGTTATAAGTAATAATGATATGTTTTATTTAAATATGTGATTTAGTATTTAAATTATAATTAATTTTCTTATATATGAAATAATCATATTGAAAGGAAAGTATTAATTTTGTGTGCGTTTACAATATCTTATTAAAATTTGTCATTACTTTTAGGGTGGATAACTTTGTAATAATACTATGATTTTAAAAAAAAAAAATGTGTGGCTGTCTTAGTCTCCACACAAGGTGATGACTCAGCAGGGCCATTTGCATGTTCCAGGCTTCCAGCACCTCGGTGTCCCACTATATATCACGAATGAAAGCGTACCAAACTCTGAAAAAGTGTATTTTTATTTAAATTTTAATGAAGGTAATTTTAAGTCAAATTATATGTGAATGCAAAAGAGTATAAGTTCGCCAGCTATATTTTGTCTTACAGAAATAAATAATCTTTGTCTTTGGCAAATAAATAAAAAATAGGGCTTGATTTCCACTATTATGTTCTATTTAATTTTTACTGTGTAAAATTTTATTAGATCTCACTCAATATATGACTCAAATTAGTCTTTCATTTAATGGGTTGAAAAATACTTGTAATTCCTTACTCTTGATAAATAAATAAAAAATAAAATAAAATATATTTTTGATCCCTTTAAAAAAATCAAATTAAATTTAATTAGTCAAAGAAGGCCATTATATTTTTGTCCCACTAATTTAGAAATAGTTCAATTTTGGTCATCAAAAGTAGTTATAATTAACATCTAATAATATTTACAAACCATTAGAAAATACATTGTATGATCAAAATTAGTAGAGTATTTTTAAATTAGAGAGACAATTTTTGGAGGTTTAAAACCTAATTTGAAAAATTTTAGAGGAAAGAAACATATTTTGCCAAAAAATATATTAAATATTTTCATGATTTGTTTTTAAAACATTATCATTATAAAATCGTTTAAAATAAATGAAAAAGTAAAATGGTATATTTATTTAATGTGACACTTGATATCGGGAATTTTTCTATTCTAACTAAATTAGTTTTTTAGGAATGAGAGTCTTAAGAAAATTTATAAACTATATATAGTAATTATATAATTTATTTTGAGTCAATTACATTTTTTATACGAAACCATATTGTATTTTTTTCATAGAAAATCATTCAACTCGAGTCAATTAAATTAATATGGATGACCAAACTTCTCCAAATATTTATCTTTTAAATTGCAAACTCAAATTTATTAAAGCATATACAACATTCAATTATTAAAGTAATTGATAATTGTAATTAAAAGTCAATATAAATGACAGTTATCAATTTCAAAGATTATAATTTCTTTTTCTTTGTTTAATTTGTCTTCTTTTGATTCATCACGGATTATAATTTCATGATTTTAATCTCTCAAATTTCAATTATGCTAATGTGACAATTGTGAGATTTTAATCATCCACACATCAATTGGACAATTGGTTGTCATCCAAGTATCGCAATTTTGCGATTTAGGTACCCTGGTATATCAACTGTGAGATTGAAACTAAATTTTTGGGGGACAAAAATAGCACAATTGTTATGTCCGTGTAAATAAAATCATACATTTGTAATATTTGGGTGACTCAATTGCCATATTAAAATCAAATATTTATGATACTAGCGACCAAGTTGACACATTTAAAACTTGGAAGCTAAAATCACATAATTATAATACTTGAGCAATCAAAAGTGTAATTAAACCTTTGAATTTCAAGAACTAAAATGATGCATAAGAATAATTTGAAGAACTAATATAACATTTTATTTTATTTTATAAAAAAAATAAGAAAACAAATAGAAGAATAAAGGACACAATAAAATTAATAAAACAAGACAAAATTTCATCAACATTATACCAAACAAGGCAAAATTTTCATTAAATTAACAATGACAAAAGAAAAAGTAACACAAAACACGACGAAACCAAGTTGTACAAATGAAAATTAGCATGCATCAAGCATAAGATATATAAAAAAAAAAAAAGTCGTTCACAAAATCCTCATATGTCCTCATAGAAGAACTTTTTGAAAAGCTCCTTGTGTGCTGTTTGCAAGTGAGCCGACACAACGAGTGAGCCATCCTCATCCGAGCTTCGAATAATGTAAGCCTTTCCATCAGGGTACACAGCACCAGGACCAAAATACCCCGGCTTCCCCCACCCAAAATCAGCCTCATAAACGGGCATGCTCATCCAACTCACAATAGTGAGATTAGGGTTTCCATAAAAGGGTGCATTTTTTGGCTCCCCTTGGTCCAAATACGAGGCCCTTATCCTATCCAATTGCTCATGGCACCTAATGAAGTCCAATTGTGACCTTATGTACTCATCATTTAGCAACTCAATTGCTTCCCTAATCTTTTGGGCACCGTGGCTTAATGGGTTTGTTATGAGTTCCTTAGTGTGACATTTTGGTGTCAATGCCACGGCCAATGCGTTGCCAAAGTAGTTTCTTGGGAGGGGAGGGTTTAGCCTATTGCGAATGTCCGCACTTACCCTTACCACGGTTGGTTGAAGATCTTCTAGCTCACGTGCCTTTGATGCACATCTCCATATGTGTGATGCAATAACTTCGTATCTACTATATGGTCGTAACGTTTCTGTTTGAAAATTAATGTAACATAGCACAAAAGTTAGAGAAAATTGAGAGAATAAGGGAACATAAAATTGATGAAATGGAAAGAATGATTGTAATTTAGCCTATAGTTTGACATACGTAGAGCAGAAAATGTAACTAACAATTTAATTAGCCATAACTATTTAGTGCTTTTGTATTTTTCAAATTTTTGAAAAAAAAATTATAAAAATGAGTGATTTTCAAAATAAATTTATTTTTTTTCTCACATGTCTTTTACTTCAAGAGCAATTTATTTGAGATACAAGCAGACACTAAATATAAGCATATCTCTCGACGAGGATTTGAACTTTGATTCATCATGTTATGATAACTAGTCCCTTCCATTAAACCTAAATCTCTCATTAGTATAAAAAAATTAATAAAAAAAATATTTTTAAAATATTTTTTTTTGTGAAACATCATAATGTGGTTCAAACATGATAAAAATAAAAAATTGTTTAGAAAAAAAGAATAATTGTTGGACACTCAACATCCTATTTAACACTCATGGGTCATGAAAGATAGAAATAAAGAAAAAAAAATAGAAATATAAGTATAATCAACCTGGATTTTCTTTGGCCATGTCCTGCCTCTCTAGCCCCAAAAACATGGAGAAGAAGAAAGAATAAAAGAGAAAGAGCTCAATTTTTTTATAAAAAAAAACGGAAAAGAGACATGGAAAGGCTTGTTGGAGTAGATTTGGATCTAGATATAATAAATCATATAATATGATTATAATCGGAAAAGAAAGATAAAGAAAAACAATAAAAAAAGTATTAATAAAACTTATAGAATTGTGGGGGTGTTTAGAAATAATCAATTTCTGAATGCTTACTTGTAATACCTTCTTTTTGAGGTCGTTCATCATTGGTTTTCTTCTTCAATTTCTCCACTTGCTGTGAAGTGAGTCTCAAAATCACAGCAGTTTTCTCCTTTTTCTGTTCTTCTATGGTGTCAGTGGTGCCTAGTTTGAGAGGCAGAGGCTTCAACTCAGGGTGATCAAAACGTGGAGCCCTTGGTGGGTATGTGGAATTCATGATTGTTCTATCAAGAAACGGAAACATTTCAATTGAGTCCAACACTTCCCCTCTAGTAAGCTTTGCCCATGCATTAATGAACCTTATGGCTGCTAACCCATCACACAAAACATGGCAAAAAGCCACTCCAATTGCAAGGCCTAATTGGTTATTATTATTATTGTTGCTGCTTCCTTTTTTGAACCTTGTTAATTGAACAAGCAACAAGGGAAGCTCCTCAATGGGTTGAGAGTAATCAACCGGAGGAATGAGTTCATTCTTCAGCTTTTCGCTCGGCGCAAAATCGCCATAATCATCCATTGTTTTTTGTGATTCGGCTTCAATCAATGTCACTCCCTTTCCATTGCAATTCAGTTCTACTTTACCACCCTCTAACCAAGTCAATCGACCGGCCAAAGGGTGGTAGTGCACAAGAATTTTGCTTAGAGAATCCCTCATTCTCTCAAGGGCGTTTTGGGTTTGGTTTTCTTTGTAAATGTAGATGGTGGAGGTGTGACTCCAACGTGCAACTTGGTCACTCTCGGAAAGCCACAAAGAAACGTTTGGAGTTGGCTCATTCGGAGTCACATTGTAAGAAGCCGTGATGGTGGACATTCTTGAGAGGTTAGTATATAATTTGATATGTGTTATCTGCGTGATTCGCAGCTTTGCTTTGCAACAAGGCCATGCACACCTATATATATATATATAGCGCAAAAGTCTCGTATGACATATCTTGTTCATATATTTAATATTTAATTTCTTTCTCTTACGGGAAATGTCTAGATAAATTTTTCTAAGAGTTAATGATTATTTTATTGTTTAAATGTGTAAATTAGTCATAATTTAATTTTTAAAAGAATGAAAATTTTGATTTAGTTTATGAATATATAAAAGTATGACAATCACATCCTAACGTACAACTTAATAATATCATGATCTTGAACTTTATATTTTAATGTCAAATTGATATTTTAAAATTATAGTTTTATGATAAAATGAATTTACGAAAACTTGACAACATAACATAATTGTTGGACTTTTTACCTATTTAGAGGCTAAATTAGAATTTTGATTATTTCAAGAACTAAAGAATTACTACTTCACACATTCAGGGATCAAAATGATCATTTATCTTTTTTTATTATGACTCTTGTTATAGGATGAAAATTTTATGGATCATCATGTTAAGTATCTATAAGTTTTATTGATGACTAATTTTTATAGAAAAAACTTGATTGATCATCTTTAATGAAGTATTTTTTTTAAATTATTTTTTTTCATCAATAAAATTCAAATAAACATCTTAATTAAGGAATTTGAACATAATCTTATTTGAATCAACACCATGTTAGTTTTATAGGTTGTAACTAACATAGCTACATTAAATAGAGTGTAAAGTGAAGAGATAAAAACTAAAAACATATTATCTAATATTATATTGTTATATAAAAGACAATTTTGTCATGTGAATAGATGTCACATGGCATCTCCTTATTTATTTTCTAAAAATTAAATACAATCAATTAATATTAATATGATAGATTCATGTTAATAAATTAATTAATTTATTATTTATCTATCTACTTGTATATTATATAACATTCTCTTATCTATTCTCTAAAAATCAGATGCAACCTATTAATATTAATATAATAGACTCAGGTTAATAAATTAATTAATATATTAATGTTAATAAATTAATAAATAAATATAATAAATTAATATAATAAGTTAATATTAATATAATATATTCAAGTTAATAAATTATTAATTAATTAATAGATTCATGTTAATAAATTAATATAATTAATAATTAATACTAATAAAATAATTATTAATCATATATTAATGCATAAATTTGTTTGATCAAATTATATTTTACCAAATACAAATTGATATATGAAAAATATATACACTACTTGAAAACTTTTATATATGTCACAAGTTATATGAAAAATATATTGAAAAGAATTAATAACCACGCCATATGAAAAAATATACATTATTATCATATTATATATATATATATATATATAATATAAAAAGAAGATTTTATCACGTGAACTGATGTCACCGAATACCCCCTTATTCATTCTTTAAAAATTAAATGAAAACAATTAATATTAATATAATAAATTAATTATTAATCAGGTATTAATACATAAATTTTTTTATCAAATTATCTTTTATGAATTGATGATATGAAAAATATAGATGACATGTTAAAATTTTATACATGTTACCAGTTACATGAAAAATATATTGAGAAGAATTATTAACACATTACAGTAATAAAGAAGAATTGATAATCACGTTATATAAAAAAATATATTGATAAATATGAAAAATATACATTATTAGAAATTACATTTTCCCAATTAATGTTAACAAGTTTGATTGATATCAATTTGCATTTTACGTGATTTTTTTTCCCCATAAGAATTTCCTTATCAATATATTTTTATTTTCTGTATTAGTAAATTAGTAATTATAATAACAATCAATTCCATTTTATTTTTCAATAAATTTCAATCAATAAAATATAATTAATTGAATATCTCAAATATTATTACAAAAAATAGTTATATTGAATCAATTTTTTTCATTTAAATATAATTCAATTTAAGTCGAATGTCAATAGGTATATAAAATGTACACGTACGTAGCTATTTCCGTGTATGTTGTAGCTATATGAGAGAATTTAAAGCGAGTGGTTGGGTGAGGAAATGAACAAATTATACACTGTGTACAGCATTGCTCAGTTCTAGGTCAGCAGGGACCATCATGTTAAGATGATGTTCGATGGAACCAGCCAGTGATAATTAATTTCCTTAAATGAATGTTTAAAAGGTTTAATTATATAGTTGGTTCTTAAATTATATTTTTAAGGTTTAATTTAATTATTCAGCTGTTAAAAGGTTTAATTTGATTTCTCAATTATTTAAAATAAAATAAGTATACTTTTTTCATCAAATTAATTATTTGACAGAAATTGATATTTTTTCATTGGTTGTATTCAACTCATAAAACATTATATTTTTTAAATCAGTTGCTTGATGATCGATGGAAAAGACTCAGCGATAAAACTTGAGTGAGGAGTTTGAAGACGTTCTTTTACATCATGTATCAAGCAACTCATTTGAAAAATACAAGATTTTGCATCGACAATGTTGACAATTGATGTGAAAAGTATCAATTTTTCTCAAATAATTAACAAACATGGCGAAAATGGTATAATTATTTTATTTTAAATAATTAAAAGACTAAATTGGACATTTTAATAATTGAGAGACTAAACTGAACCTTAAAATATAATTAAAGGATCAATTCTAAAATTAAACCTTTTTAAAAAGGTAAACATTTTTCATGGATTAAAAAGATCAAATTTTCAACTTTAATAAAAGGCAATTGTTGTACTTGAACTGCTAGGATAGCTGATATCTTAACATGTTTATTGACAATCTTTAAGGTTTAAGATGTTAAAATTTAGGTGAAATTAGTATTTTAATTTTTAACTTTGATTAATTAACTATTAGTTTATATTTCTTTCACCTTTTTTAATTTGATATATACTTTAATTTCTTTTTTTTATGCAAAACTGATTCTAACAATCTTATTCATATTAAATCATGGAATCATAATCATTCAAAATTTTGCTATCTCTTAACTTTTTTTAAAGTAAAATAAAAACAAAATTTATTTTCAAGCAAGCTTCAAAAGTCTATATACCATTTTTGTCAAACCTATAGGATTAGCCCAAAATATTGTAAGGTTTCGTAATGTTCACATAAATGAGAAAGATCTATTAAATGAGAGAATTCGTGTTCGATTCTCATCATATGTAAAATTTCTTTAGATCAGCAGCAGTCACACACCACAAATAAGATTAGTCTCTAACCTGGTGGGTTGGAGGACATCCATAATCTTTGACCCAAGAAAGAAAATCATTTTTGTCAAAAAAAAAAGTCTACCATTATTGTTTTCCCACAACATATCTAGCCATTCATTCCATTGTTTTGCAATTTGAGATATATATATATATATATATATATATATATATATATATATATAAGCCTTTCTCTTTTAATTAATTGCTTACTGAATTAGGATTAAAGAATCGAGAGTTTAGTTCAATGGAATTGTGGGTGAGGGTTTTGAAATATGGGTTCTTTCATTTAATTCTTTGTTGGTTATGGTTATGCAATCCAAAGTGAGGAAGAAAAGAGGGTGGTTGGTAATTAAGGAGATTTTTGGAGATAGTGAATTCTTTGATAAATAGGTATAGCATGGTTGTCCGATTTAGATGTTAAGTTGTTTGATAAATGGGAATGGGGGTGATAGTCTAAACTATATGGATGGTGGGTTTTTAATGCATGGAGATGGTGGTGGTGATGGTAGACTTAGATGATGATGAGTTTTTTATGAGTGGTTAAGGTGAAATTAAGAGGGTGATGTGAATTGTGGATTTTGGTAGTGGTACATTCTCTATACCACGCTTTCTCTCTTCCCTCTCAGCAATTTGGTTTGCTGTTATTATTGTACTCTTAATTTTATGGTGTTTGTAACATTTTTTGTTCAGCTAGAAATAAAGTGAGAGAAAAAAAAAAGCACGATAAAATACTAGTTTTTATTATTTGTTCGAGAGAATAAATAAGTAAAAGGAAGTTTTTGTGAGACTCATTTTTTTTTCCAAATCGAAATGAAACAGAAATGAAATGATCCCTTCCTCAAAAAAGAAATGAAATGATCGCTTATCTTTTTCTTTTTTTTTTAATTTTTTAAACATATTTTTTCAAAAAGTAATAAATATATAATTTTATATTGAAAGATAATGAATTAAAAAATTGGTATAAATATACTTTTTATATGATTTATTTGTTTCTTTTTCAATTAAATAAGTATAAATAAATTTATCTATTTTCTTTTATTTTTGTTTATCCAAACAATATATCTCTTTTACTTTATTTTTATCTTTTTTTATTTTCTTTCTTTTTATGTCAAAAAGAAAAAAAGAAAAATAACAATAAAGGAAAGCGGGCGTGAGAGCAAAAATTAGGGTTGACAATTCTATCAGATTCTATAGGTATTAGTAAATATTATTCATAATAGATAAGGTAATTATTCACTTGATGGACATCAACTCAAGTAAGAATAACTACCCACTAATCTTAACATGTGTGGATAAGGGTACCTTAATACTCAACCCTATCCAAAATAATAATAATAATACCTAGAGATAGATAACATTATCATGATTGAGATAAGTGATAGCGACTTGTGTGGATAAGGTTTTGAGTTAAAGTGTGGTGTCAAATTTCTTTATGTGGTTGTTCGTGGCTCATTGGTGTAAATCTCACTGGTGTTTACTCCTCTTGAATTCCCCAACAACTAGTATCAGAGCTGATGGTTCGACTTGGTGACCGGTTTAGACGAGTAAGATGACAACAATGGATCCTTATCCCTCGGGATCCCTTTTATCGAAAGTCTTCCTAGCGGTGAGTGGTCCAGGCAGTGTGTCCTGCGGATGGAGCAACGGTGCAAGTACTGCAAGTAGCTAGAGCATGTGGGCTCTAATGGTTATACTCGTGGATGATAATGACTTCCCCTAGAGGGGGAGGCTATCATGTGGAAGAGACTCACACTTGAGGGGAGATTGCTGGAGTACAAGTGTGAGTTCAAGTTTCACATTGGGTAGAAGTGGAAAAGTTGAGCATCATATAATGTGGAAGCAATGCCTTCCAAGGTTATTTTAATGATGCCAAAGAATCAAGAGTTAAGCAGAGTTTCAAGCAAATATTCAAGAATCAAGTTTCAAGTTTCAAGAATCAAGATTCAAGAATAATCAAGATCAAGATTCAAGACTCAAAGATTCAAGAATCAAGAAGAAGACTAAATCAAGATAAGTATTAAATTTTTTTTCAAAACATTGAGTAGCACAAGAAGTTTTCACAAAATCATTACCAAAGAGTTTTACTCTCTGGTAATCGATTACCAGTGTTTTAAAATGTTAAGATTTCAAATTTCAAGAGTTATAACTTATGTTTAAACAGTTTTAAAGTATTTTAAACTTGTATAATCGATTACCAGAACTTCTAAACGTTTTAATTTTCAAAATTTAAATGAAGAGTCACATCTGTTGATGTGTAATTGATTACACCTTAATGGTAATCGATTACCAGTGACTGATTTCGAAAAATACATTTCCAAAAGTCACAATTCTTCAAGTGACTTTTTTCTGAAGATTTTTTCAAAAGTCACAACTTTTTTAAGTAACTAGTTTTAAAGAAATTGTCTAGAGTCATAAGCTTTGACTTGAGTCATCAAGAGATTATAAATATGTGGCCATGGCATGAGTTTCAAACAATCATCAATCATCTTTGAATAATCTATCTTTCAATCTTCTCTCAACATCATTCAATATCTTTCAACTCTTTCTACAGAATTTTCTGATTCTTTTTCTCTTCATCTTTCTAAAAGTTTTTGTTCAAGCACTTTCTCTTCCAAGAAAAGTTCTTTGTTCAAAAACTTGTGGAACGAAGGACTAACCGCCTGAATTTTTTTGTGTCTCTCTTCTCCCTTACAAAAGATTCAAAGGACTAACCACCTGAGAATTTTTTGATTCTTCCCTTCTCCTTAAGCAAAAGATTTCAAAGGACTAACCGCCTGAGATATCTTTTGTTTCCCCTTTATAAAGATTCAAAGGACTAACCGCCTGAGAATTCTTTGTCCCAACACATTGGAAGGTACATTCTTTGTGGTACAAATAGAGGGTACATCTACTTGGGGATTGTTATACTGAGAACAAGAGAGAGTACATCTCTTGTGGATCAGTTCAAGTGGAGGGTACATCCACTTGGTTTTTTCAAAGAGAACAAGGGAGGGGACATCCCTTGTGGATCTTTGGCTTGTAAAGGATTTTACAAGGTTGAAAGAAATCTCAAGAACCGTAGGTTGTTTGGGGACTGGATGTAGACACGGTTTGTGGCCGAACCAGTATAAATCTTGTGTTTGTCTTCTTCTTCCCTACACTCTTTAATTTCCGCTGTGCACTTTTAATTATCGCTTTTACTTTTGGTTGAGTTTCTATTTCTGTTCTTTACTTTCCTAACTTTGTAGTAAAAGCCTAATAGAATCTAGTAACATTAAGAAGGATAATTTTTTAATTAATCAAGACACATTCATAATTAATTCAACCCTCCTTCTTAATTTTTCCGAAGCCACTTGATCCAACATATAAGTGAGGAGAAGACCCATAAACCTGAGCCTTAAGATTTGGTGTAAATCTCCCCGGTGTTTACTCCCCTTAAATTCCCCACCAAAAATAGTTGGACAATGCGCATTTCCAGCACGCCATGTATTGTTTTTTTTATGAATTAAAAGAAAAAAATTGGTTTAACAATTCTAAATGTTTTCCCAAATATTTTTTTATAATTTTTAGCTCGCAAAAAATAATTACTATAAATTTTAATAAATTTCAAGGCTGTATTTTAATCATTTTTATTTATTTTAATAATTTTTTAAAAAGTATTTTTAAATTTGCATTTGAGTCCATGAACTGACTCGTTTATATGCAAGTGTCACTAATCAGATACAAATCAGAAAAATAAGATCATTTATTTATCTGTTTGCACTTATTTGATCCGTGTAAAATAAGAATCTTGTGTGCAGGTCTTAAAAGGATAATCATCCCTTTTTTTTTTCTACTAGTTTCCTCTTTGTCTCTTTTCATCCTGTTTTCTGGTTATTCCATTCATCAAATTATAGTTATCATCTTAAATTGTTTTATACAGAAAAAACTAATAAATAAATCAAAAAATAATAATTTTATAAAATTAACCGTATAATCATTAATTTATTTTAAATTTTTTAGCTCATATAATTAATATTATTAAAATATATAAATAAAAAATTAATTAATATTATATTAAAAATCAAAATAATAATTATAAGATGAGGGGAATAACATATTTGGACTATGGTTGCTGCTTTTCACTTACACAGTACAAAAGCAATGTTCGGTGTTCTAGAAAAAAAAATGATCATCTATAGAACTTGATATAAAAATATAAAAATAGTTTAACACAGAAAAGTCGTTGCTATTTCTAGAAGTGCTCCAGAGTAGCAATGTCATCTTCAATTTTGTTGCTCACGTTGCATACTTAAAAAAATAAACAAATCTTTCAAAATTCTTAAAAAGTAAATGTTAGATAAAACAATGAATATATCTAATATCTTAAAAATGTAAAAAAGAAATGTTTAGTATTTACGTACAAAATAACTCAGAATTGCTACTAAAATACAATAAAAATTAAAATAATTTTTAATAAACTATTTTTTAGTATATGGCATTTAATTTAATTCAGTAAAAAAATATACCCTTTAATTATTCATTAACAGGTTTCCACTTTCCATTCATTGGATATAACTCTTTCCGTTGTGGATGGACCCCACAACCAGCTATCTACCACGTCAAAGTATAATATATAATTAATTTTATTTGATATATGAACTTCTTTTATATATATATATATATATATATATATATATATATATATATATATATTTTTTTTTTTTTATTTTTTTTTTTTTTTTATTTTTGTTGGATGATTATGACAAGTAGCCATAACAGTTAACACATATATGGGCAAGATAGGGGCAACGTGGTCGACCTGAAGTGTCAACACAGGGTGAGCACCTACCAGAGCCAGCGATACTCTTATTATTACCAACAGTCAAACGCCAAGTTCTCTCACCTCGGTGTCCCAACATTCATCACGAATATATCCATCATTTAAAAACAAATTAATATAAAAAGATAGGTTTTAAGAGATTTAATATTACAAAACTATTGCGTTTTAAAACAAGGGTCTTGAATTGATAACAAGTGACATCAAGGTATTGATTAGATAATTAAAAAATATATATTTAATATAAAAATTATAGAAAAACACAAAAAATTATAAATAATATAATTTTTGGTCTTCTAATAAATAATTTTATACTTTAAATTTCTTAAAGAATGTCATTGGAATACTGGTTATTCTTAAAACAAAACTTTAAATAGAAAAATACTAAAAATATACTCTCATACTCTCCTATCACACCTCTCCTAAAATATTTTCTTTTATTATTTATAATTTATTAAAAACTATAAATAATCATTATAATTTACAAACCATATTATTTTTAGTCAAAAGTTCGAAAGTGTGAAATTTTATAATATTTTTCTAAAATCTGTACAAACAATTTCTTCTTTCCTAATTAAAAGCCTACTCTACAAAATCAGAATTTGTTTACGTTTTATAAAAAGTTATTTTACGGTGATTTATTTTGAAATTTAATCAATTGATTTAAATTAAGTAAAATATTTTTTTTAATATGGTATACAAAATCCTAACCAAAATTTATTTATATTAAAAATTATATTTTTCTGTGAAAAAATGTAGTAAAACGTAATAATGTCTTTCTTAATGTTCTTAAAAAAATATTTTTAATTAGAAAAGAGGATTAGTGGTCAAGATTTTTCTTTTTAAAGTTTTCCAAATATTTTATCTCTAAAAAATTCATGTTCATAAAACAAAGGGGAAAATATCTAATTTACATCAATCAATTAGAAAAAATGAATTTGATTTTGGTCCCAACAAATAGTTATTAATTATTAATAGCTAATAATGTCTTTCTTAGTATTCTTCAAAAATATCTTTTTAATTAGAAAAGAAGATTAATCACCAAGATTTTGCTTTTTAAAGTTTACCAAATATTTTATTTCCAGAAAATTCGTGTTGAAAATTAAAATGACGAGAATATAATTTACAGTAAAAATGTATTTCTTAATATTCTTCAAAAATATCATTTTAATAAGAAAGAGGATAAGTCATCAAGATTTTCCCTTTTAAAGTTTGCCAATTTTTGTAGTTCTAGAAAATTCATGTGTTTATAAAAAAATGATGAGAATACCTAGCTAATTTAAAACAATTTAAAAAGAGGAATTTGAGTTTGATTCCTTTAAATAGTAGTTAATTATTAATATCTAATAATTTCTTTCTTAATATTCTTCAAAAATATCTTTTCAATTCGAAAGAGGATTAGTCATCAAGATTTCCTTTTTAAAGTTTGCCAAATTTTTTATTTCTAAAAAAAATCATGTACATAAAACAATGACAACAATACCTAATTTACAATAATTAGAAAAAAAAAGAATTGAGTTTGGTCCCTAGAAATAGTTATTAGAAATTAATAGGTAATCATGCTTTTTTTAATATTCTTCAAAAATATCTTTTTAATTAGAAAAGAGGATTAGTCATCAAGATTTTCCTTTTTAAAGATTGCCAATTTTTTTTTTATGGAAAATTCATGTTCATAAAACAATGACAAAAATACCTAATTTACATCAATTAGAAAAGATGAATTTGATTTTGGTCCCTACAAATAATTATTAATTATTAATAGGTAATAATGTCCTTTTTAGTATTCTTCAATTATATCTTTTTAATTAGAAAATAAGATTAGACATCAAAATTTTGATACCCTTATCTTTTTGGGGTCTAGCATAATTAGTACTCATAGACATCTATTTCTTCTTATAGATGCATTTGAATTTGGAATGTCCAAATTTACCACAAAAGTCACATTTGTCTGGAAGAATCCATGACTTAGAGGATGTTGCTTCCTTTTTCAAACCCTAGGTCAGACTTATCATGAGGATGTTAATGGACTTTCAAAGGAGTGGTGAGAGTCTTTGAACTTTCCAAGAACTTCCCAAAGTCATTAGTAAGACATGCTACTTCTTCCCCTAGTTTTTAACAATGGAAGTTTCATTGGTCTAACTTGTCAAGCTTAGACTCTTTTCTAGAGTTTGGATCTTCTTTTTCAAACCCTTATTTGATTTCTTTAATTTGGTGTTTTAGAAGCATAAGCTTTGAATTTTCCTTTAAAGTTTTTACACTAAAGAGAAATCATATGACAATTCTGAAGAAGAACATTATAAAGCATACCCTCTTCATCGTCTAATGAAGCAAAAGAAGAGGTAGCAAATTTAGAACATGTTTTAATCTTGACCTTATCGTCTTTATCTACCACGGGATAAATGTTGGCTAGTTCATCATCTAAACTGCCACTCTTATCATTGTCTGAGTCATCCCAAGTGACCATCAAACTTTTCTTCTTCTTGTCCCCAAAATATCTCTTTTTCTTCAGCCAAGGACATTCAACCTTCATGTATGTAGGCTTTCTACACTCAAACCAGATGATCTCATTGTTTTCCTCCTTGTTTTTCTTTTTGAAAATGGAATCTTTGTGTTTAGAAGAATGTTGAAATTTTCCTTTCTTCTTCATTATATGTTTGAAATTTTTGGACATGAGGGCTACTTCATGATCTATGGATCCATCAGAGTTGTCTAATCCATCAGATTCCTACATCTACACTTTCAGAGCTTTAGACAAGCTTGCATTTTCTTCTCTTTTGAAGATTGTTTCTTCATACTTGAGCGCAATAGAGTTTTTCTTTTGCAGATGCTCCCTGTTTTGAAGGTGGACTTCATGAACTCTCAAGATTCCCAACAACTCATCCCATGCAAGATTTTTCAAATCTCTTGCTTCTTGGATGGTTGTGGTCTTGGGTTTCCACACCTTGAGAAAGCTGTCCAACACCTTCAACTTTATTTGAGCTTTGCAATACGTCTATCCAAGAGCCTCCATATTGTTTAGAAGAACTTGAAATCTTCCAAACATGTCGTCCACAGACTCTTCATCCTTCATGATGAAAGCTTTCATAATGTTTGGTCAAAGTCGCGACTTTCCTTAGTTTGACATCTTCATTGCCTTCATAGTTTATTAATGAGTCCCAAACCTCTTCAGCAATTCTTGTTTTGCAGATCTTGTTGGACTCGTTTTTTGATAGGGCACATGTCAGAGTATATTTGGCTTTTGTGTTGAGCTCCATAATGGCCAGATCGTCATTTATCCATTCAGCTTCAGGTCTAGTAATGGGAATATCCCATTGGTGATGATGAGAAAAATTCTATATTGACTCGACTTGATGTAGATCTCCATCATGTCCTTCCAGTAGAGGTAGTATTCTCCAATGAAGTCGAGTGGCCTTGTGAGAAATGCTCCCTTAGTGATAAAATACGTTGGTTATTTGTCATATGGATCTTTTCCTTTACACATTGTTAAGTGCTCAACCCTTAGAGGCTAAGCTCTAATACCATATTATAGAAGCATATAACACAAAAGGGGGATTGAATTATTGTTTTAGAAATTTAAAAACTTTTAAAGACTTAAAACACTTTTTATCGTCTGATGCATATAAACATGAAAACACTTAGACATGTTTTGATTTAGACTTTATCAGATGATGAGAAAAACAATTTTCTTTGAAAAACAAACAAGAGATATAAAATCTAAACACAAATTCAAACCCTTTGTTAGTTAAACAACAAGAAAATACACAAAGTGTAACGACCCGCCTCGTCGCTACGATATCACCACTTTAAACCGCTAGAAATTTCAATTTTTTTAATGAAAACTCCGTTAATTTGCTAATGAAAAATGAAAGTAATTTTTTCTCGATATACATTCATCAAACAATGCATCATTACATAAGTAAATGAATATATATATATATATATAGGTATAGTAACTCAGTACACATCATTCACATAATGGAAAATAAATTTGTGATTTGCATCCTCAATTCAACAAAAGAATTATGGAACTAGCTATGAGGATTTGATTAACAAAACACAACTCTCTTACAAAATAATCCCAACGTCATCATGTCGGCTTGACAGCTCCACAAAAGAATTTCATTTCTCGTACTCTACTGCTGTCATTCTGCTCCCACGAACAAGAGTTCACGATCATCACAAGTACCAACCACACGGTAAAAAAATTGCAAGGGGTGAGTTTATTATAAAAAAAAATTAATACAAAAATCAAATAACCACAATTAGTAAGAAAATATTAACAAGTATCATAAGCTTGCACCCACATTCAGTAGTCCAATATACACTCAACAAATAGTCATCATCCATCCACAATTCCAATAATTAATGCTCAATATGATGCATGCACCTGACCTCAACTCTCATATGCAATGTGGTACCATCCCCAAGGAAATAGCCTAAGCATGTCCACACGACACTCTCACTTAGGAAAACTAGGCAGTAAGTGTCGAGGTCACCCTGTCATGCACAGGCAACTCCCCCCCCCCCCCCCCCCACGGTGATCAGTCTGAGTCTCAAGGTAGTTCCAAATGGAGTGACATGCCCCCTAGTACAAGTGTTCCTCCTCACGAGAAACTACAAGTACTTACTGACAAAGTTTATACTATTTCCATGTCATGTGTAGTATGAAACATGGGCACCATCAAATGCACCGACAGTGGATAATTAAAGATTTTAAGCCATCCCCCTCCAGAGATGCTTAAAACTCTTTAACCACTCTATTTCCCCCACCAGGGACATCCAACAAGGTCAATGCACCCCCCATGTACATATACAACATACATTCATCAAAGTGTATTTTCAACATCATCAACATTTCATCTCAATATGCTCAACATCAACATTATCTCATCTCAATGACATTATCAACAACAACAACATAATCTCATATTAAAATAATCATCAATAACAACATCAACTCATATTGACATAATCATCAATAACAACATCATTTCATATCAATATCATCATAAACATCAACCTCACCTCATATCAATTAATGTCATCAATAGCAACATCAGCAGTAAGTCACATTCCGCATATACATACATTTGTAGTTCATGCCTGAGATTTACACTTCCCAGGTCTTCAGACCACACAAGTCTAATAGTAATTTTACTAATTAATAATAGATATATCGCATCCCATTAGTCAAAAAATTATTTTCTTTGAAAACCAACATGCAATAGGGAATTAAAAGCTGTAAACTATAATAAAATCCCCTCACCTATTGTGAGCTCTCCTTCAGTTCCTGTTTGCGTTGCTCAAAGGTCTCTCTCATTCACGCTCGTCAGTCCAAACGCAAGGTTCTATATGCCAAGTTGAAGGGAATTTAGTATAGGTTTCAAAAATAAGGTTAATAACCATATTCGGAGTCAAATACCCCTATCAAAACATAAAGGCTGAGGGGTGTTTCGGATTATACTAAAAGGAGACATCATTTTAAAATTATGATCATGCCAATGTGACCGGGGTTCAGTGAAGGTCACGAAAATAACATAAATGTTATAAAAAGATAACTTTTACAATGTCTCATTCTCTAGGGTTTTTCAAAGGAAGTGTAAAAACACCCTATTACAGTACCCAACACACAAGAGACACTAAGAGGAACTCAAATTAACTAGGAGAAGGGCTTAGAAGTCAAGATTACCTCAGAGAAGCTAAGAAATGGAGGATTGGGGGAATTTTCTCCACCGAATCCTTGAGGAGGATTCTGAGGATTTCGCTCCGATTAAAGTGTTCCTGTTGGTGTGGGGGTTTGGCGGCTAGTGGCGGCCATCGATGGTTGTGGGTGGTGGAGAAGGAGGTGTCAGGGTTTGGGTGGCGTTTTGGAGAAGAGGAGAGTGAAAAATCGTGTTTTTCACGTTGAGGAACGTATTTATAATTTGAAGATCTTGCTTAGCGAGCTCATCTCACTAAGCTGGAGTCCACTTTTCACGCTTAGCACGACAATTTGGGCTTAGCGTGACTCCCTTTGCACTAGGGCTCGCTTAGCGGGCCAAAACTCGCTCAGCGCAATTCCCTTTCGGGTTGGAATTGCGTTTAGCACTCCCTTCTCGCTTACCTAGATACCAAAAGTTGTTATTTTCAAAATCCCAACGGTCAGACTATGGAGAAATGTCTTAGGAATCTCGAGAAAAAATTTGAAGAAGAACCAACGGTTAACGAATCCAGGAGCACGATTTTATAGTAATAGGTTTAGGTAAAATTTAAAATCTCATAATTTCAACTTAGCTCAACAAAACTTCACATAACTCAACATCCACATCAAGAAATTCACACATGACTAATTCAAGCCATACCTCCACTCATTCAAGTCATCCATATAGTCAAATAACACAATAAATACAATTAAACATCGATTTATAAATAGTAATATTTCATGGTGTTATACAAAGAATTTATATTGGTTTGTCTCAACCCTAAGACTATGTCCAGTTTTTGGAAACCACCAAGTTTTCACTAACTTATCAAAGTTACAAGTATTTTTAATTGTCACTTCTAACTCTTACACTTACAAGCTCTACTCCAAGCTTGACTTAAACCCAATATTCTTTGTCCTACCAAGCCGCTGTTGGCTCTAAACATATCAACAAGATTTGTTAGAAGATTGCACACTAACAAAATTTTATGATCGTCTTACTAATGGATATATCACTTACCACTTTTAGTCTTTTCTCTCAAGGTATACAAGGTGTTTTGAGAGCTTTGTATCTTTACTAGAATTTATAGAAAACTTTGCAAGAAAGGATAAAAGTATGACTCTTGTAGGTAATTTGTGTCTTATTTTTTCAAAGCTTATTTTATACACAGTTTTCATCTTGAAGTATCTGTTGTCTCACAGTCGTTGGATTCTTCACTCTGATATTCGTCTAAAGTCTTAAGTCTTTTATTTAATGCAAACATTAAATGTACATCTCTTCTTCATGCAAAATCCATGGTGATAGGATATCGTGTCTTTTACATCAACAGGAAAGCCACTTTTTTCATTATAACATGTATGCAACAACAAAGCGTGCTTTTTAATGAGGATCAACGTCTTTCAGACTGTAGACTTTATTCTTCATAGGACTTTGACAGATCCCATGAGAATGTTTTCTACTTTAAAGAATATTAGACATAGAGTATTAAATGAAAGTCTTAATGTATTACTTAATTGTTACATCATATCGTCTTACGAGTGCATCATCTAAAAACTTCAGATACACAAATATAGATCATGATGTGATAGGATATCAAACATAACTTTTATTATTTGTATTTACTTGCATTCAACCAAAATAATTAGGAGTCTTGATTCATCTTTAAGACATAAATGTCTTTTGACTTAACACTAATTAAAAGGCTAAGTTTTGTTAAAAATATTTTCTCAAAGGGTTGTTTTGAACAATTAAAGAACAATGAACAGTAAAACAAATAAATAAAGAACAATTGTAAGATTAATAGTAATGTAAAATGGAGTAACAAGAGAATGATCACAATATTGTTGTGAGAACTGACATGTTTAAATAACTAGGATTGGACTTGAGTTGCCTTTCTTTCAATATAATAAAGACAATTAATCTAATTATTCATGCAATTATTTCGCAATTCACTAATATATTTTATCCCTAATATCTTAGGTGGAAGAGCCTAAATTATTTAGATTAATTTCTAATGTCTTGGCAAATTAATCTAAATAATCATCATTATCAATTATGAATTAATGAAACCTAATTGATATTGACCTGTTTAGTGACAATTCCAATTAGGTACTCTTCTTAGTTCAAGAACCAAAAGAGTGTTTGTCAACTAAATTAACGGTTCTCATGATCAAGCAATAGATGATCAATCTAGAATAAACATTAAGAGTAGAAGAAGAAGAATAAAAATATAAACATTTATTAATTAAAAGAGGTTTGGCCGTTCCAACACTAACAAATGAGGAGACTAACTGTTGATGTCTTGATTACAATGAAATCAATCTAAGAGCCTAGGAAT
This sequence comes from Glycine soja, assembly GCF_004193775.1. Classification (NCBI taxonomy): domain Eukaryota; kingdom Viridiplantae; phylum Streptophyta; class Magnoliopsida; order Fabales; family Fabaceae; genus Glycine; species Glycine soja. The sequence goes on along the minus strand of NC_041021.1, from coordinate 8,494,070 downwards.
GATAATCTCTCTCTCACAAAACTATTGCTTCAATTTGGGCCAGGATGATTCTCCATTTCCACCCAAATTTTTATAATCTGCCATGAACTTGGGTTTGACGTCACTCTCTCACTTAAGCGTGAGCATTTCTCTCACTGAACACATAATTTATTATTGTAGCATTTCTTAAATGTTGTCTTCTCTTTCACATGTATACACATGACTAAACGTAACATTATTTTATAAGAAAGTAATTATATTATTCAAATATTTATTTGAAAATAATCTTTATTTTTTATTTAGTTCCTTGTGTTTAATTTTTTAAATCTTTCATAAAAATATATTTTTACCAAACAGTCCCTCTATATTAGGTTTTGTTAGTTTTGCGTTAACTATAATTTTTATTCCCCACCTGGCACATCTACATATTATGGCTTTCTATTTAACCTTTCTAAATGTAAGAATTTTTTTATTTGGCCGTTTTAAATAGTAGGGGTGAAAATTTGTTGAACTGAATAAGAATTTATTTAAATAGGTTTGGTACGGTCCTATTTAAAAAGTTTAAGGCTTAAGCCAGCTGCTTTCTTATTTGTCATAATTTTCTATAATTAGACAATGACAGTATTCGCAAACTTGCAAGAAATCTCTAATCAAACATATATTAGTATATTATTTTTAAAGGGTCTATTTAACAAATAAAAACAAAATTGAAGTAAATGTAGTCATTCTATACTCTACTCTTACCAACAGAAATCCAAGAGAAGAAGAAATTTTGTTGCTTCATTTTGTGACATAATAGTAAAGTGTGCACCATTTTACAAAAGGACATCTTCATTTTATGTACGTACACCTTCCCAGATTGAAACTTCAAAAAATTATACATTGGCTTTAGGATCCACCAGCTTGTTGTAAACTCTTGACAATTCACTAAATTTAATGGTTCTCCTTTTCAATTATTAACATGGAAGTACACCTTCTTCCCATCCAAGTTGAACACATTCTAGATTTTTTCGAAAGTAAAATTGAACCTATATCAGTTGGCATAAAAACAATCCAAACTGGTTTGAAACACATGGTCCAAGTGTGGACAATTATTCATGCGATCAATGGTCAACCATATGTTTGACCTGCAAATTTTGTTCTGTATGAGCACAAGAAATAAAAACATAAACTGGATATAAACCTGCGCGTTGCGCAGGCATCTCAATTCTTTAAAAAAACCTTATAGTGAAAGAATATATTAAAAAATTTTAAAAAATTTATAGAGAGAGAAAATGTTATTGTACTTTTAAATTTAGTTAGTGATATTTAGAATGTGGTTTTCACATGCTTAATTAAAGTATGAATTTGATATTTCCAAGTCTTATTTTTACAATTTAACCTAAAGTTGCTTATCACAAGTATGCAAGAATGAGCAGATAATATTTCTATCTCAATAGGTTAAATCCCTTATTAAGTTAATTGGTTCAAATTTATTTTAGTCATTAATCTACTATGTGATTTAACGTTGTGAGCGATAAATAATCAATAACATAGTAGGAAGTCAAAATTTCTTAATATATTGATGTATAGAAGCACTAAAAATGAAAATAATATAGAATTGTCTCTTATTATTTTGGCTAAATTGTAATTTTTTTCCTTTAATTTTTAATTTTCAATTGGTTCCTTTTTACTCTTTTGCAATTCTAATCTCCAAATTTTAAAAAATTACAATTTTTGCCTAACATTTAATTTTGAGTAGGTTGACAGTCTAACTTAATACTAATGGTGGTGTGTTAGTAGGGGTGAGAATGAGTCAGACCAGACTTTAAAAGACCTGAGCCTTGTCTACCATGAATTTTTTAGGCCTGAGCCTGATCTATAGTATATCAAAGGTTTTTATTTTAACTCGGCCTAACTTTTTTAAAAGTTAACTTGGCCTGATAGTCTTTTTAAAAGCCTTCTCCACATTAAAAGGAATAGGAAAATAAGCCAATGAACATGATACGATTTTTGTTTGCTCTACAATTTTTTGTTTGCTCTGCAACTTGTTATGAAAGAAAAAATGGCAAGGTTTTGAAGTTTTACCTCTATCAAAGCTTGAAGTGAAGAGGATTCGATTTTTGTTTGCTCTATAATTTTTGTTAGTTATGTTCTCTATTTTACTTCAAATGAGTAATATAAAGGAATGAACTGAATATCTTAAAACTAGTAAAAAAAATGAAACAATAGTCATGACTCACACCACTTAAATTGTAGTTAAAGTCTTACTTGATTATATGAATGAAAGTTACGAAGAAGGAGTGTGTAATCAAAGTTTGGTAGTTTAAAAAAATATTAATTATACCATATGTTCTGTTCAATGCAATGACAACATATATATTGGTACCAAAAAAATAATATAAGTATATATACATATATATAGGCGCGCCTATCATGCTTATAAAACTTTTTAATAAATCTAAACCTGGTCTATTTAATTTAATAGGCTTTTAAAAAAGTTCAAACCTAACATTTTTATTGAATAGGCCAATCCAGGCATATTCCCACCCCTATGTGTTAGTATTGTGATAAGATGAAAATTAACACCTAATAATTATAAAATTATTTAATTGATTAAAATGTAAAAAATAAAGAAATAAACATATATAAAATTAAAGATTGTACCCAAATTATAAATTTTTCTAAATTTGAGGCGAATCCATCAGCAACTTTCCTTAGTACTCACCATTTCTTAAAACACATAGAACTTCTTAAGCTGTTACTTTCCCTTCAGTTTGGTATTCTTTTGTATATTGATCCATACGTTACCTAGTATTATTGTTTTAAAAATATCTAGGAAAGACGAGTGCTCTCCTACCTTGACTTCCTCAACCCCACACTACAAACAAAAAGGGAAATTAATTATTAGTTTTAAAATATAGTAGCAAGATACTGCCCAGAGATTCTGAGTTTTGATTTTAGGAGTGTCATATTTCTTTCTTTATTAATATATGACAACAGATGAAAATAACATATGTAAAATAATTCGACATATATATAACCTTCATTACATGTCTATTTTTCTTTGTTAGTTATATATATATATATATATATATATATATATATATATATATATATATATATATATATATATATATATATATATATATATATATTTCAAATGCAAAAATACTTCAAATAATCCTTAATAAATAATTCAAGATTCAAATCTTGGTTGATTATTAGATATTGAATAAATCTTGTTGGAAAATAAATATCCATCACGTGTGCGTGCTCCAGGTTCCTGATAAAGATTATTCATCAGAGTTTACTTGGTATCAATACTATGATTAGAAAAAAAAATATAATGGATGGTATAATATAACTTTTGTATATAAAAGTAAATTTATTTGTTTATTTGGAGAAAATCTTATATGATTTTGTTATTTTTAAGGCTGGCTGTAAAAGTTTATCATGTGATATGATCTGATCTGGTATAAAGATTTGGGGGAAGACTTATTAGAGGCATTCAAACTCATCCATTCAACAGTTCCCGAATTTTCTTATAAAGTGAAAATGTACTTTTCTGCATACTCAAAGGGCATGATTCATACAAGCTCTACCACACGATGGTTGTGCAACGTATCCTTGTTGTCAGAGTCCAAAGACCTTCAAGATCCATCGGGTGTGTGGCTTTACTTGCTTCAGAGACTGTTTCCAAATTGTAGTAGTAGGGAGGAAATAATTCTATTTGATGGTCTCCCTGCATCCACAAAGTCAATTTTTTTTTCACCTTGAATCTTTTGAAAGTATGTGTCTGAAACTTGTGTTTGTCTATGTATAATGTCTTATAATAGCTGGGTTCCTTGACTTATCAAAATATAAATATTCGTATTGGGTTTAACATGTTTTTCCATTCTTTCATGCAAAAGCCCAAGAGAATGAACGGATTTAGAGGGAGGGAGCAGGGGGCTCCAATCCCCACTCCTGAAACTTTTTATCTATATGCATATATATTTTTAAGTAAAATAGTATAAAATTATATAAAATTAATTTTGTATATTGTTATTATAATAATTAATATTAATTAGTATACAATTATGTAAAATTGATTGTACTTGTTATTTTGTTACAATGATTAAAGAAATAACTAATGTAAACTAATTATGTGTTTGTTGTTATTATAATAACAATTAAGATTATTATTATTTAATATAAAAATTAGTTTTAATTTTATGTGTATAAACAATATTTTTTTAATTTTTTTTTTAAATTAGACATTTATACAGTTATAAAGAAAGAATTTTTTTTTCCAACCCTTCCCTTTATAAGGTTTGTGAATCCGTCCTGCCTTAGATACTTTGGTTTATCTTCAAGGGACTAATGAGTACCTCCCAAATGCATAGTTGTAGCAGGCTCACCACTATTCAATGAAGCTGCATACTTACTTGGTGATCCATTAGAGACTATTGACTATCATGCTGATCCATTAGTTTTGTAAATCCAATGAGTTACTTATCTGATTGATTAGCTAAATTGGGACAATTAATTTTCATATTGTAGCAATACATTAAGGAAGGAATGTTAATTTTAGAATTGAAACGTGGTAACATAGTCTTCTCTTCAAAAGCTTTGACCCATTCCTTGTTTGCAGATCTCTTAGATAGCCTAGTGCAAACTGCAACAATTTTGTTCAAGAAAAGGTCCCCTCAATAAAACTGTTAAGGAAAAATAAGTAATGAAATCATAGCTAATGAGAAATGAGGAAGTAGCAAAATGTGATTTTAAATGATGAAGTCATATAGAAAATAAGAGAAAATCAAAGAAAAAGTATTCAGGACGTAACAAAATACCCAGTTTTTGTGAGAGATTCCTGCTGCTGCAGCAGCAGGGTATGTTGACCTCTCTAACTTTACAACACCGGTTGTTGGGATTTAGCCAAGGCAAGCCCGTATATAATTGAAGTGCTTATAGTTTGTAAAAAGATATAGCCACTGCAATGTAATGACACGCCAAAAAACATAGAACAAATATTAAACAAACAATTGAGAGAGAAAATCAAAGAAAAAGTATTGACCAAATAGCAACATACCTATTTTTTTTTAGGGAGATTCCTGCAGCAGCAGGGTATGTTAGCCTCTTCTAATGACTTTATAGCCCTGGTCATTGGGGTTGAGCAATGCTGAAGTCAAGCCCTTATTCACGTAATACATCCACTCAATTTCAATCTCTGTACATTGACAATGCATATTAAATATTTGTAACAGCTGAATAATAATCAATGATTATAATTAATAATTAATATCTAAAGGTTATGTTTATGCCACTTGACAAATGATACGTTGAGCTCTTTTATAATTTATTTTCAGGTTCTAATGATTCAAACTAAGCATGCGGTCTTACAATTGATTTGGCTCCTTAGCATTAGTTTCTATGAACACAGGAGGTAAGAGGAAAGGTGAGGAATTGGAGGAGGTTGGCACTTCATGAAAACATATAAAAAACTTCGTACTCCATTGCCCAGAGGCTCTTCGCTATGCGAAGGTATAGGGGAGGGATATTGTACGCAGCCTTACCCTTGTATATGCAAAGAGACTGTTTCCGGATTCGAACCCATGACCAACAAGTCACCAAGGCACAACTTTACCGCTGTACTAGGGCTCGCCCTCACTTCATGAAAACATATGATGTGGCTAAAAATACAGTATTGTCATGTACTATGAAGCACCGATACCGACACGGACACCGGACACGACACGGATACGGACACGTGGACACCTGTAATGTCCAAAATATATAGCGTAATACGAGTGTCGTGTCGGTGTCGGACACTGACACGGACGCGTGTCAGACACCGGACACGACAAAGGGCTGAAGTGTCCGCGCTTCATAGGTCATGTAAGCGTATTGTGGCAAATCTCAGAAATTAAATATTGTAAATTGAAAATAGATGCTATAACATTAACAATTTAACATCATACTTTTTTCAAATTAATTGAATCCTTTATTTACCTTTAGATGGCTCTTATTGATGCAACAGCTCATATTATCACTTTTTCATTTATCTGGATTGCAGGAATGTAAGCAATCTTAGACCAGTATTTCCCATTCTGACCTCGGTACCTTGCTTCCAGTAAAGGACACTTCCTTCAACTGAGTATTACAAGAGAGGATGGAAGTTGATCCTCAGGTGAGGACTCAAAGCTTGGACAATTGTACATGTGAAGCATTTGGAGAGAAGTGAGATTTTGAAGCCCTTTTCCTTCCAACAACTTTAAACCACTGAAATTGTGTAGGACCAGAAATTATAGAGAAGTGGGCAGTAACTGCTCCTTCAAAAGGGTGTTAATAAGATCTTCATCATTACGGAGACCCTTAACTAAAAGATGTGACATAGAAGTTAGGTGTTGGAATAGCAAACCTAACTCTTGTCTAGACATAGCTGATAGTACTCGAACATCAACGTAAAGTGATCGTAAACCGGAAGGAAAACACCTTGGGGACAATCTAGCTTCGGAAGGCCAGAAAGGTCCAAGTGTTCAAGGGCGGGGAGATCAATCTGATCTGGCAGTGATCTAAGTTTCTCACAATCAGTGACAATAAAACAACTAATTTGGAAGCTGCTCCTCCACCTTGAGTAGTAATTGCTTCCAAGTTTGGAATAAAACGGATATAAAGCTCTTGAAGGGCAGGGAAACAAGCAAATGAAAAGGATGTCAAGGAACGACAACTTTTCCATATTCTTAGCTTTTGAAGTGATGTGAATTTGTGCCATGTATTGTGGGATAAAAATTCTAACTTTCTACAATGCCAAATGTCAAGTGATTGCAATGATGTGGGTAAACAATCAGCTGGGAAGGAAATCAAAGATGGGATATTTGTAAGAGTCAACTTTTGAAGACAATTTGAGCTAAGTATCATTGTAGGCAAGGATTGCAAGCTATCACACTTTTCGATCAATAGTTCACAATAAGAGAAGTTGTCAAGAATAGACAACAAGCCTTCTTGTCCCTCTCTTATATGCATTACTTCAATTGATATATTCCAGTGCACATCAGATAAGTTTGGCACTAGCTGGTTGCACTCTGAGAAACTAACATTTGTCAGTGAAGGTAGATAATTGGGCAAGGTTCCTCTCAACTGGGGGCACTTGTGTAAGTACAAACGCTTAAGACAAGGAAAAGGAAAGTTTCTACCTTCACTTTCAAATGGTAGCCACTCCTGCCACTTTGGCATATCTTCAAATTCCAGACTCTCTAGTGATGGAAACGGATGAAACAACTGTGAGCCTGCATTGCTGCCGTAGAACTCGTAACCAACTGTTTTCACCATTTTCATCCTTTTGATAACAAGCTCCTTCAGGGAAGGTAGTTGTCCAAAGGGTGGAAGTAACAAGCAGTTGTTGCAATCACTGACTAACATTAAGGACTATGATGTTTGAAAATGAAGAATGTCCTATCCAATTTGGAAAGCTAGTGCCACCATAATATTTGATATTGAGTTTCTTTAAATTTGTTGATGGTTGCAAGTTGTTAAGTACATCTTTTTCGATCTGTGGATCTTGTGGATTGCTTCCCCACTCCAGCATAAGCTCCTCAATTTGCTCTTTGTTCTTTAAGTTGGCCCGAAATGCATCCACAGGATTGACAACATTTTGCAGGTTCAGAATGGAAAGCTTGCCCAGCAAATAAGGAAATTTTCTTAAATCTCTGATACTTAATCCATCTTGTTTGCCAACAATAAAAACTGTCAAAGTACGGAGATCTTGTAGTCTACAGAGTTGTGTTGCCATCTCTGGAAAATTAGTGTAACTGATGTCCAGGTGGCGTAAATTAACCAGATTTCCTATCGGTTGTGGCAACTGAATAAGAAATTCACAATTTGATAATATCAAAGTTTGCAAATTGTAAAGCATAAATGTTTCATAGGACAAGCTTTCAATGGAAGTGTAGGAAAGATCCAGATACCACAAGTGCAACAAATTGCCAATGGAATCAGGTAACTCAGTGATATTTTTATATTTAGACAACGACAGTATACGCAAACATCTCAGTTTTGGAAACCAACCATGATAAGTGCAGAAATTAAAATACTGGTTTCAAGGGTACCAGCTCCTCTAAGAATGCTAAGATAAGAAGAAGAAACTTGCTATTTTCATTGATAATTGGTGCTGTTATTACATTGTATATTTATACTGAAATTCTCATAACAAAATTTGTCTTTTGTGATTTCAAAATATCAGCAATTCGTTATTCTTGTTCCCTAATTACTAGCACCGAATCCTTGCAGCATTTCCATATCATTCTTCACACGAGTGCAGGGCTTCAGACGAAGTCCTTAAGGTATGTGGGCCTCACAATCCTCCTTTTGGTTTTACTCACTACTTGCACCTCTTTGTTTGCTTGGTGTACCCCTGTTGTTGCTACTGTGACATCTTCATCTTTGCTTGATATGATATCCCCTGTATTTGATGAGCTATCATCCGGTGGCCCTTGCAAAATCACCTTGTCCTCAAGGTGATACTCCTGTCGTAAGCTCTCCCAATCTTCCCAAGATGTCTCATTGCACCAACACCTCCCAAGAACTTGGAGGAGATGCTCTGCGATAACTCAGTATGGCCAGAGGTGAAATGAGAGGTTGGTTTTGAATGAATTGGTTTGGTAATTGGATTGCTTCACCGATATTAGGGAATTCTGGATTCCCCTGGAACCTCTTCAGCAAAGAATAATGAAAAAAAGGGTGTATGCGAGCTGTGTCGGGCAATTGCAGGCGATAGGTCACAGGGCCAATTCGCTCAACCACCTTGAAAGGTCCAAAGAAACGCTTCGCCAATTTACCTCGTGTATCAGTTAAGTCTTTGGCTAAGAATTGTCTGCGAGGCCTGAGTTTCACGAGTACCCAGTCTCCAATTTGATACTCCTCTTCTCGACGCTTGGTATCCGCAACTTTCTTCATTGTAGCCTGAGCCTTGAGTAACTTCTTCCTGATGACTTTGAAAGTTTCATCACGATTGGTGAGCATATCCTCCACTGCATCCAACTTGGAGGATCCCGTCAAGTAATCAGGGAAGTTAAATGGTTGACGTCCGAAGGTGATTTCGTACGGTGTAGCTCCGGTGGCCGCATTCCATGAGGTGTTGTGGGACCACTCCACCCACAGAAGGAGTTTTCCCCATGTCTTCGGTTTCCCATTCACAAAAGCCCTGAGGTACTGTTCCACTACTCTGTTCATGACCTCCGTCTACCCATCACTCTGAGGATGGTAGGCGGAGCTCATCCGGAGCTGAGTGCCACCATATCGGAATAATTCTTGCCAGAATTTACTCACGAATAAAGGGTCTCTATCGGAGACCAAACTGCGTGGCAAACCATGTATTTTACCGACAATCTCCATGAATAAGGTAGCCACTGTATGAGCAGTATGTGATGTGGGTAACATGCCTAAATGAATCCCTTTTGAAAAGCGATCCACCACAACCAAGATCACGGTATTGCCATGGTACGAAGGAAGGCCGGTGATAAAGTCCAGGGAAAGGTCTTCCCAGGGACGATAAGGTACCGGTAGTGGACAAAGCAAGCTGGCACTCTTCTTGGTTTCATACTTAGTCTGTTGACAATTAAGACATTGAGACACATGGCGGATGACATCCTCTCGAATACCTGGCCAATGAAAATTCTCGGTGACGCGGGCTAGAGTTTTAGCAATCCCCATGTGGCCCCCTGTTGGTGTGCAGTGGTACTCTGTGAGCAAAGTGGGAATCATGGCAAACTCTCGCGGTAACCAAATGCGTTTCTTATGAAGAACCAGATCATTGGTAATGGTGAAATGAGGATGGGCTGAGGGATACTCCCTGATGGCTTTGTGATGGGCCACGTAAGCAGGGTGGGCTTCTAGTTGTTGATGCAACTCTGAGATAAAGGTGAGGCAGGGTACTGAAAGAGTCATCATTGAGGAAGAAGCTGTTTCAGGGAGACGAGACAAGGCATCCGCAACTTGATTGTGAGTGCCTGAACGATAAATGATCTGATAGTCATACCCCATCAATCGCGCCAAATACGTATGCTGCTCAGGTGTTTGAATTGCCTGTGTGAGCAATTCTTTGAGGCTTCTATGATCAGTGATGATCAGGAAACGATGCCCGAGTAAATACTACAAATCAATTAAACATTTATTCAATAAGAAATTGACATTTTAGTTACCAAGAACATGGTACGGATAGGAATATACATGCAGTTCGTATAAATAAATGATTCATCGTTTTTACATTATTATATTGTCAGAATTTTCGTTTATTTGAAGAGAATCTAGCTAGTACACATGTATGTAATATGGTGAGAAAATCTGGCATCTCGCACGACATCTTATAGTTTATTTTGTAAGTTTCCCCATTATACTTGTTGAAATAAATTAAAAGGAACTCAACTATATGTCACTTATTTTATACTAACCATAGATGAATCTGTTTTGGGGTGAAATGCATAAGAAGAAGAAAAAGAAGAAGCAGGAAGTTGAGTCCTTGCACGACATAAGGTTAATAATTCTGCAAAGGAAAGGTTTTGATGGGCTCTGGATTTTAGAAGGTTGCTGATGGAAAGTATGTTAGTTCTTGGAACAAAGGTTTTTAGTTTTATGGTTGGGTTGTTTGATTATGTTTGTTTTTGCCTTTAATATGAATTCTCATTTTGTAGACTTACCAAATTAAAAATTGTGGTTCGCCCAATTCTCACGTCTCGCTCACAACTTTCCGGTTCTAACCAATTTTCAGCAAAGGATAGATTTTTTACAAAGCTGAGGCAAAGAGTCTTTTTGAGATAAAAAAAATCTCAAAGGTACTGGTATTATTTATGTTTTACATTATTTGTCAAAAAAAAATATCTTACTTATTAATCCAATTACTCTTTTGTTTTGTCCTGGAAATTGCTTGTATAACTGTGGGTACCATTGGTAGAATTGTTATGGAAAATCATTCATGTTGTTATGCAGCTTGCATCCCGTGTAACAAGAAAACTGATATAGACAAATACCCCAAAATCCATCTCAATTGATCCTCTAAGGATCCCTATACATGTTCTCACTACTCCCTAATTGTGAATAACTCATTCCTTACCTCTAAGCGGACTCACGTGCGTAGTCCGACAGTGATAGTGGTACTTCTGGTACTATCTTAGACTCCCTGGGAATCTAAGAACACCCAAGTATTTTTTAACACTAAATCACTTCTGGCTTTCACAAATAAAAAGTTTGAATGGATACAATGATTCAATAACACTCACGAATAAATAAACAATAAAGCTTAAATATTGAGTAACTTTGCTTAGCAAAAAATAAACAATGAAAGATTAAAAGTATTTTCCAACGATTTCTGCAAAGTTTTGCTTCAAAGAGACATGACCCTCCTGCGATGCGTAGATGCCAAAGAGGCGAACTACATGATTGAGGAAATCCACGGGGTTCATTTGGGACACATGCCAATGGACATGCTATGGCCACCTAGAAATCAAGAGTAGTGTTTATGTTGCTTAAGGCTTGGATAGTTACAATTGTGTTTGCTTATGCTCAATTGTCTGAATAACACAATTCAAGATAACTTAAGACTTATTTTGATTCACAAATCCAGCCACAACTCAATTTATTCATAGGCATCATATAGGAAACTTAGAAAACAAAACAAAGTTCAACAATAGGCGAGCTAGGTTGCTTCCTCCAGAAGCAACCGTCTTCTGGAGGAACATCCTGGAAGGCCCAAGTGGGCCTGGTTGCTATTTGAAGCCCCATTTTTACTAAATACACCCCTGCCTTTTTTTTGTGATTCTTTTTTCGTAAAGTTACGGAAACTTACGAATTTTGTAACGATACTTGTTTTCTTTCGGTAATATTGCGGAACTTTACAGATTATGTAATCATCCCTTTTTTGCCTTCCGGAACGTTACGGAACTTGAGTCTCTGACTCGCTTGATGACAGTGAAACCACATCTAGAGTTTTTCTCTTGATGATATGTTGTCGCTGGTAGTCCCTACCGCCACAATGTTTGATATCAAAGAGGATGGTATCTCTAGAAACCTTTGAAAGTTATGTGCAACCACCGAGGGAAAAGCCTCGGGATCATGCTCTAGGTGACTTTGAACCATACCCATGTTCACCGTTGAGAGTCCGTGTGTAGTGGTATGCCTTAACCCTTGCCAAAATGAATTTGACTTACTCATTCAAATAAGCTCCTATGTACAGTTGTCGTTGCGATTCCTTAAGCCATTTTTCGATATATTCTTCACAATGCCCACGTCTGTCCTTTGCATTGTGTATAGATTGAGGCTCAAGGAATCCATACACCGATCGATAACCCAAGCCATTACTCCACTCATTCATATACCTAATTTGCAGATGTCATAAAATAACTGAAGATCACGTAAATGTCATAGCAATATGGATTTGATAGTCACGAATGGATTTACTTACATGGTCCACAATTGAAGTATGGCTATGTTCAAGCATTTGTCGCCTGATGTTATTTCGCTGACATCAATATACGTTAAGAACAATGATGAATTTAGGCTACCTCCTCAATCTCATAATAATTACAAACAACAATTATTCATAGAATAGTAACAATTATGGTCAAACTTCGAGTGATTCTAGACTTGTTAATGTTGATGCGTTAAGAAGCTTGGGTGTAAACGGTTTGCTGAAAAAGGCAATAGGGTGGCCCTTTGAGACAAAACCGCACCCATTCCTACTCCAACGCGTCCGTTTCAAGTGTGAATGGTAAAGTAAAATCCGGCAGGCCAGTACCGATGCCTCTGATAATGCCCACTTCAGGTGGTCAAAAGCTATCTGTGCCGTCACGGTCCATTGGAATTGGGCATAGTGGTCAACTGCACCAATGGCGCTGCGATAGAAGCGTACCCGCAAGGCCCAGAAGCTGCGAACAGCTCTGATTGTCTGAGGCACTGGCCATTGTCGGATAGCATCAATTGTGGGACATTAGAGTAGGTGTTGGAATAGCAAACCTAACTCTTGTCTAGACATAGCTGATAGTACTCGAACATCAACGTAAAGTGATCGTAAACCGGAAGGAAAACACCTTGGGACAATCTAGCTCGGAAGGCAGAAAGGTCCAATGTTCAAGGGCGGGGGATCAATCTGATCTGGCAGTGATCTAAGTTCTCACAATCAGTGACAATAAAACAACTAATTTGGAACTGCTCCTCCACCTTGAGTAGTAATTGCTTCCAAGTTTGGAATAAAACGGATATAAAGCTCTTGAAGGCAGGGAAACAAGCAAATGAAAAGGATGTCAAGGAACGACAACTTTTCCATATTCTTAGCTTTGAAGTTGATGTGAATTTGTGCCATGTATTGTGGGATAAAAATTCTAACTTTCTAATGCCAAATGTCAAGTGATTGCAATGATGTGGGTAAACAATCAGCTGGGAAGAAATCAAAGATGGGATATTTGTAAGAGTCAACTTTTGAAGACAATTTGAGCTAAGTATCATTGTAGGCAAGGATTGCAAGCTATCACACTTTTCGATCAATAGTTCACAATAAGAGAAGTTGTCAAGAATAGACAACAAGCTTCTTGTCCCTCTCTTATATGCATTACTTCAATTGATATATTCCAGTGCACATCAGATAAGTTGGCACTAGCTGGTTGCACTCTGAGAAACTAACATTTGTCATGAAGGTAGATAATTGGGCAAGGTTCCTCTCACTGGGGGCACTTGTGTAAGTACAAACGCTTAAGACAAGGAAAAGGAAGTTTCTACTTCACTTTCAAATGGTAGCCACTCCTGCCACTTTGGCATATCTTCAAATTCCAGACTCTCTAGTGATGGAAACGATGAAACAACTGTGAGCCTGCATTGCTGCCGTAGAACTCGTAACAACTGTTTTCACCATTTCATCCTTTTGATAACAAGCTCCTTCAGGAAGGTAGTTGTCCAAAGGGTGGAAGTAACAAGCAGTTGTTGCAATCACTGACTAACATTAAGGACTATGATGTTTGAAAATGAAGAATGTCCTATCCAATTGGAAACTAGTGCCACCATAATATCTTGATATTGAGTTCTTTAATTTGTTGATGGTTGCAAGTTGTTAAGTACATCTTTTCGATCTGTGGATTTGTGGATTGCTTCCCCACTCCAGCATAAGCTCCTCAATTGCTCTTTGTTCTTTAAGTTGGCCCGAAATGCATCCACAGGATTGACAACATTTTGCAGGTTCAGAATGGAAAGCTGCCCAGCAAATAAGGAAATTTTCTTAAATCTCTGATACTTAATCCATCTTGTTTGCCAACAATAAAAACTGTCAAAGTACGGAGATCTTGTAGTCTACAGAGTTGTGTTGCATCTCTGGAAAATTAGTGTAACTGATGTCCAGGTGGCGTAAATTAACCAGATTTCCTATCGGTTGTGGCAACTGAATAAGAAATTCACAATTTTATATATCAAAGTTTGCAATGTAAAGCATAAATGTTTCATAGGACAAGCTTTCAATGGAAGTGTAGGAAAGATCCAGATACCACAAGTGCAACAAATTGCCAATGGAATCAGGTAACTCAGTGATATTTTTATATTTAGACAACGACAGTATACGCAAACATCTCAGTTTGGAAACCAACCATGATAAGTGCAGAAATTAAAATACTGGTTTCAAGGGTACCAGCTCCTCTAAGAATGCTAAGATAAGAGAAGAAACTGCTATTTTTCATTGATAATTGGTGCTGTTATTCATTGTATATTTATACTGAATTCTCATAACAAATTTGTCTTTTGTGATTTCAAAATATCAGCAATTCGTTATTCTTTTCCCAATTACTAGCACCGAATCCTGCAGCATTTCCATATCATTCTTCACACGAGTGCAGGGCTTCAGACGAAGTCCTTAAGGTTTGTGGGCTCACAATCCTCCTTTTGGTTTTACTCACTACTTGCACCTCTTTGTTTGCTTGGTGTACCCTGTTGTTTGCTACTGTGAATCTTCATCTTTGCTTGATATGATATCCCCTGTATTTGATGAGCTATCATCCGGTGGCCCTTGCAAAATCACCTTGTCCTAAGGTGATACTCCTGTCGTAAGCTCTCCAATCTTCCAAGATGTCTCATTGCACCAACACCTCCCAAGAACTTGGAGGAGATGCTCTGCGATAAACTCAGTATGGCCAGAGGTGAAATGAGAGTTGGTTTTGAATGAATTGGTTTGGTAATTGGATTGCTTCACCGATATTAGGGAATTCTGGATTCCCTGGAACCTCTTCAGCAAGAATAATGAAAAAAAGGTGTATGCGAGCTGTGTCGGGCAATTGCAGGCGATAGGTCACAGGGCCAATTCGCTCAACCACCTTGAAAGGTCCAAAGAAACGCTTCGCCAATTTACCTCGTGTATCATATAGTCTTTTGGCTAAGAATTTCTGCGAGGCCTGAGTTTCACGAGTACCCAGTCTCCAATTGATATCCTCTTCTCGACGCTTGGTATCCGCAACTTTCTTCATTGTAGCCTGAGCCTTGAGTAACTTCTTCCTGATGACTTTGAAAGTTTCATCACGATTGGTGAGCATATCCTCCACTGCATCCAACTTGGAGGATCCCGTCAAGTAATCAGGAAGTTAAATGGTTACTCAGACGTCCTTTGAAGTGCTAGAATTTCAGATGGACGTGAATTTCCGTACGGTGTAGTCTAACTCGGGGCGTGAGCTCCGCATTCCCATGAGATGGCTGTTCTGTGGACCACTCACCCACAGAAGAGTTTTCCCCATGTTCGTTTCCCTTCACAAAAGCCCTGATGGTACTGTTCCACTACTCTGTTCATGACTCCGTCTACCCATCACTCTGAGGATGGTAGGCGGAGCTCATCCGGAGCTGAGTGCCACCATATCGGAATAATTCTTGCCAGAATACATTTGACTCACGAATAAGGTTTCTTAATCTCGGCGACCAATACTGCGTGGCAACCTATGTATATTTACCGACAATGCTCCAATGTATAAGTAGCACAACTGTATAGCAGTATGTGATGTGAGGTATAACATGCCTAAATGAAATCCATTTGTGGAAAAGCCATCCTACCACAACACAATGATCACGTCTGTCCTTGCCATTGGTACGAATGTGAGGTCCGTGTAAGTCATGGAAGTCGATTTGGACCTAAATGTCATAAATAATGGTAGTATCCTTTGACACAAACGATCGAAAGGTTTCCGACACATAGGTAGGTAGTGGACACAAGACACAGCTGGCACTCTTCTTGGGTTTCATACGTTAGTCTGTATGACAATTAAGACTTGAGAAATCCACATGGGCGGATGACATCCTCGGTCATACCGTGGCCAATAAAACCTTCTTCAGTGACGGCTGGGCTGTAGTTTTTAGCATCCCCAGTGCGGCCCACTGTTGGTGAAGTGCAGTTGGATAATCTGGTGAGCAAAGCTTGGTGAGTCATGGCCAAACTCTCCTGCTGGATAACCAAAATAGCGTTCTTTATGAAGAACCATGATCATCTGGTACATACGGTGAAGAAGAGGATCTGGCTGAGGTACTCACCTGCATGGACCTGTTACGTAGACTGTCGGCTCATTTCAGAACTCTAAGCAACAAGGTAGACTGCAGTCAGGCCCAGTTCTCAGCTGACAATAGGAGATCTTCGGCTCCCTCCTTACATTGATTGTCTTCAACGCAATTGAGAGTTAATAGTGAAGTATGAAAGAGAGTCCATCATTGCAGGAAGAAGCTGTTTCAGGGAGACGAGACAAGGCATCGCACTTGATTGTGAGTGCTGAACGATAATGCATCTGATAGTCATAACCCATAACGCGCCTACAATACGTATGCTGCTCAGGTGTTTGAATTGCCTGTGTGAGCCATTCTTGAGGGCTTCTATGATCAGTGATGATCAGGAAACGATGCCCGAGTAAATACTACAAATCAATTAAACATTTATTCAATAAGAAATTGACATTTTAGTTACAAGACATGTACGGATAGGAAATACTACATTGCAGTTCGTATAAAATAAATGATTTCATCGTTTTACATTCATTTTACTTGTCAGAACTTCGTTTATTGAAAAGAGAACTCTAGCTAGTTCACATGTATGTAATATGGTGAAGAAAATTGGCATCTCGCACGCATCTTATAGTTTATTTTGTAAGTTTCCCCATTATACTTGTGAAATAAATAAAGAACTCAACTATATGTCACTTATTTTTATACTAACCATAGATGAATCTTGTTTTCTTGGAGGGTAAATGCATTTTCATGCAAAAGCCCAAGAGAATGAACGGATTAGAGGGAGGGAGCAGGGGCTCCAATCCCACTCCTGAACTTTTATCTATATGCATATATATTTTAAGTAAATAGTATAAAATTATATAAATTAATTTTGTATATTGTTATAATAATTAATATTAATTATATACAATTATGTAAAATTGATTGTACTTGTTATTTTTTACAATGATTAAAGAAATAACTAATGTAAACTAATTATGTGTTTGTTGTTATTATAATAACAATTAAGATTATTATTATTAATATAAAATTAGTTTTAATTTTATGTATAAACAATATTTTTTAATTTTTTTTAAATTAGACATTTATACAGTTATAAAGAAAGAATTTTTTTTTCCAACCTTCCCTTTATAAGGTTGTGAATCCGTCCTGCCTTAGATACTTTGGTTTATCTTCAAGGGACTAATGAGTACCTCCCAAATGCATAGTTGTAGCAGGCTCACCACTATTCAATGAAGCTGCATACTACTTGGTGATCCATTAGAGACTATGACTATCATGCTGATCCATTAGTTTTGTAATCCAATGAGTTACTTATCTGATTGATTAGCTAAATTGGGACAATTAATTTCATATTGTAGCAATACATTAAGGAAGGAATGTTAATTTAGAATTGAAACGTGGTAACATAGTCTTCTCTTCAAAAGCTTTGACCCATTCCTTGTTTGCAGATCTCTTAGATAGCCTAGTGCAAACTGCAACAATTTTGTTCAAGAAAAGGTCCCCTCAATAAAACTGTTAAGGAAAAATAAGTAATGAAATCATAGCTAATGAGAAATGAGGAAGTAGCAAAATGTGATTTTAAATGATGAAGTCATATAGAAAATAAGAGAAAATCAAAGAAAAAGTATTCAGGACGTAACAAAATACCCAGTTTTTGTGAGAGATTCCTGCTGCTGCAGCAGCAGGGTATGTTGACCTCTCTAACTTTACAACACCGGTTGTTGGGATTTAGCCAAGGCAAGCCCGTATATAATTGAAGTGCTTATAGTTTGTAAAAAGATATAGCCACTGCAATGTAATGACACGCCAAAAAACATAGAACAAATATTAAACAAACAATTGAGAGAGAAAATCAAAGAAAAAGTATTGACCAAATAGCAACATACCTATTTTTTTTTAGGGAGATTCCTGCAGCAGCAGGGTATGTTAGCCTCTTCTAATGACTTTATAGCCCTGGTCATTGGGGTTGAGCAATGCTGAAGTCAAGCCCTTATTCACGTAATACATCCACTCAATTTCAATCTCTGTACATTGACAATGCATATTAAATATTTGTAACAGCTGAATAATAATCAATGATTATAATTAATAATTAATATCTAAAGGTTATGTTTATGCACTTGACAAATGATACGTTGAGCTCTTTTATAATTTATTTTCAGGTTCTAATGATTCAAACTAAGCATGCGGTCTTACAATTGATTTGGCTCCTTAGCATTAGTTTCTATGAACACAGGAGGTAAGAGGAAAGGTGAGGAATTGGAGGAGGTTGGCACTTCATGAAAACATATAAAAAACTTCGTACTCCATTGCCCAGAGGCTCTTCGCTATGCGAAGGTATAGGGGAGGGATATTGTACGCAGCCTTACCCTTGTATATGCAAAGAGACTGTTTCCGGATTCGAACCCATGACCAACAAGTCACCAAGGCACAACTTTACCGCTGTACTAGGGCTCGCCCTCACTTCATGAAAACATATGATGTGGCTAAAATACAGTATTGTCATGTACTATGAAGCACCGATACCGACACGGACACCGGACACGACACGGATACGGACACGTGGACACCTGTAATGTCCAAAATATATAGCGTAATACGAGTGTCGTGTCGGTGTCGGACACTGACACGGACGCGTGTCAGACACCGGACACGACAAAGGGCTGAAGTGTCCGCGCTTCATAGGTCATGTAAGCGTATTGTGGCAAATCTCAGAAATTAAATATTGTAAATTGAAAATAGATGCTATAACATTAACAATTTAACATCATACTTTTTTCAAATTAATTGAATCCTTTATTTACCTTTAGATGGCTCTTATTGATGCAACAGCTCATATTATCACTTTTTCATTTATCTGGATTGCAGGAATGTAAGCAATCTTAGACCAGTATTTCCCATTCTGACCTCGGTACCTTGCTTCCAGTAAAGGACACTTCCTTCAACTGAGTATTACAAGAGAGGATGGAAGTTGATCCTCAGGTGAGGACTCAAAGCTTGGACAATTGTACATGTGAAGCATTTGGAGAGAAGTGAGATTTTGAAGCCCTTTTCCTTCCAACAACTTTAAACCACTGAAATTGTGTAGGACCAGAAATTATAGAGAAGTGGGCAGTAACTGCTCCTTCAAAAGGGTGTTAATAAGATCTTCATCATTACGGAGACCCTTAACTAAAAGATGTGACATAGAAGTTAGGTGTTGGAATAGCAAACCTAACTCTTGTCTAGACATAGCTGATAGTACTCGAACATCAACGTAAAGTGATCGTAAACCGGAAGGAAAACACCTTGGGGACAATCTAGCTTCGGAAGGCCAGAAAGGTCCAAGTGTTCAAGGGCGGGGAGATCAATCTGATCTGGCAGTGATCTAAGTTTCTCACAATCAGTGACAATAAAACAACTAATTTGGAAGCTGCTCCTCCACCTTGAGTAGTAATTGCTTCCAAGTTTGGAATAAAACGGATATAAAGCTCTTGAAGGGCAGGGAAACAAGCAAATGAAAAGGATGTCAAGGAACGACAACTTTTCCATATTCTTAGCTTTTGAAGTGATGTGAATTTGTGCCATGTATTGTGGGATAAAAATTCTAACTTTCTACAATGCCAAATGTCAAGTGATTGCAATGATGTGGGTAAACAATCAGCTGGGAAGGAAATCAAAGATGGGATATTTGTAAGAGTCAACTTTTGAAGACAATTTGAGCTAAGTATCATTGTAGGCAAGGATTGCAAGCTATCACACTTTTCGATCAATAGTTCACAATAAGAGAAGTTGTCAAGAATAGACAACAAGCCTTCTTGTCCCTCTCTTATATGCATTACTTCAATTGATATATTCCAGTGCACATCAGATAAGTTTGGCACTAGCTGGTTGCACTCTGAGAAACTAACATTTGTCAGTGAAGGTAGATAATTGGGCAAGGTTCCTCTCAACTGGGGGCACTTGTGTAAGTACAAACGCTTAAGACAAGGAAAAGGAAAGTTTCTACCTTCACTTTCAAATGGTAGCCACTCCTGCCACTTTGGCATATCTTCAAATTCCAGACTCTCTAGTGATGGAAACGGATGAAACAACTGTGAGCCTGCATTGCTGCCGTAGAACTCGTAACCAACTGTTTTCACCATTTTCATCCTTTTGATAACAAGCTCCTTCAGGGAAGGTAGTTGTCCAAAGGGTGGAAGTAACAAGCAGTTGTTGCAATCACTGACTAACATTAAGGACTATGATGTTTGAAAATGAAGAATGTCCTATCCAATTTGGAAAGCTAGTGCCACCATAATATTTGATATTGAGTTTCTTTAAATTTGTTGATGGTTGCAAGTTGTTAAGTACATCTTTTTCGATCTGTGGATCTTGTGGATTGCTTCCCCACTCCAGCATAAGCTCCTCAATTTGCTCTTTGTTCTTTAAGTTGGCCCGAAATGCATCCACAGGATTGACAACATTTTGCAGGTTCAGAATGGAAAGCTTGCCCAGCAAATAAGGAAATTTTCTTAAATCTCTGATACTTAATCCATCTTGTTTGCCAACAATAAAAACTGTCAAAGTACGGAGATCTTGTAGTCTACAGAGTTGTGTTGCCATCTCTGGAAAATTAGTGTAACTGATGTCCAGGTGGCGTAAATTAACCAGATTTCCTATCGGTTGTGGCAACTGAATAAGAAATTCACAATTTGATAATATCAAAGTTTGCAAATTGTAAAGCATAAATGTTTCATAGGACAAGCTTTCAATGGAAGTGTAGGAAAGATCCAGATACCACAAGTGCAACAAATTGCCAATGGAATCAGGTAACTCAGTGATATTTTTATATTTAGACAACGACAGTATACGCAAACATCTCAGTTTTGGAAACCAACCATGATAAGTGCAGAAATTAAAATACTGGTTTCAAGGGTACCAGCTCCTCTAAGAATGCTAAGATAAGAAGAAGAAACTTGCTATTTTCATTGATAATTGGTGCTGTTATTACATTGTATATTTATACTGAAATTCTCATAACAAAATTTGTCTTTTGTGATTTCAAAATATCAGCAATTCGTTATTCTTGTTCCCTAATTACTAGCACCGAATCCTTGCAGCATTTCCATATCATTCTTCACACGAGTGCAGGGCTTCAGACGAAGTCCTTAAGGTATGTGGGCCTCACAATCCTCCTTTTGGTTTTACTCACTACTTGCACCTCTTTGTTTGCTTGGTGTACCCCTGTTGTTGCTACTGTGACATCTTCATCTTTGCTTGATATGATATCCCCTGTATTTGATGAGCTATCATCCGGTGGCCCTTGCAAAATCACCTTGTCCTCAAGGTGATACTCCTGTCGTAAGCTCTCCCAATCTTCCCAAGATGTCTCATTGCACCAACACCTCCCAAGAACTTGGAGGAGATGCTCTGCGATAACTCAGTATGGCCAGAGGTGAAATGAGAGGTTGGTTTTGAATGAATTGGTTTGGTAATTGGATTGCTTCACCGATATTAGGGAATTCTGGATTCCCCTGGAACCTCTTCAGCAAAGAATAATGAAAAAAAGGGTGTATGCGAGCTGTGTCGGGCAATTGCAGGCGATAGGTCACAGGGCCAATTCGCTCAACCACCTTGAAAGGTCCAAAGAAACGCTTCGCCAATTTACCTCGTGTATCAGTTAAGTCTTTGGCTAAGAATTGTCTGCGAGGCCTGAGTTTCACGAGTACCCAGTCTCCAATTTGATACTCCTCTTCTCGACGCTTGGTATCCGCAACTTTCTTCATTGTAGCCTGAGCCTTGAGTAACTTCTTCCTGATGACTTTGAAAGTTTCATCACGATTGGTGAGCATATCCTCCACTGCATCCAACTTGGAGGATCCCGTCAAGTAATCAGGGAAGTTAAATGGTTGACGTCCGAAGGTGATTTCGTACGGTGTAGCTCCGGTGGCCGCATTCCATGAGGTGTTGTGGGACCACTCCACCCACAGAAGGAGTTTTCCCCATGTCTTCGGTTTCCCATTCACAAAAGCCCTGAGGTACTGTTCCACTACTCTGTTCATGACCTCCGTCTACCCATCACTCTGAGGATGGTAGGCGGAGCTCATCCGGAGCTGAGTGCCACCATATCGGAATAATTCTTGCCAGAATTTACTCACGAATAAAGGGTCTCTATCGGAGACCAAACTGCGTGGCAAACCATGTATTTTACCGACAATCTCCATGAATAAGGTAGCCACTGTATGAGCAGTATGTGATGTGGGTAACATGCCTAAATGAATCCCTTTTGAAAAGCGATCCACCACAACCAAGATCACGGTATTGCCATGGTACGAAGGAAGGCCGGTGATAAAGTCCAGGGAAAGGTCTTCCCAGGGACGATAAGGTACCGGTAGTGGACAAAGCAAGCTGGCACTCTTCTTGGTTTCATACTTAGTCTGTTGACAATTAAGACATTGAGACACATGGCGGATGACATCCTCTCGAATACCTGGCCAATGAAAATTCTCGGTGACGCGGGCTAGAGTTTTAGCAATCCCCATGTGGCCCCCTGTTGGTGTGCAGTGGTACTCTGTGAGCAAAGTGGGAATCATGGCAAACTCTCGCGGTAACCAAATGCGTTTCTTATGAAGAACCAGATCATTGGTAATGGTGAAATGAGGATGGGCTGAGGGATACTCCCTGATGGCTTTGTGATGGGCCACGTAAGCAGGGTGGGCTTCTAGTTGTTGATGCAACTCTGAGATAAAGGTGAGGCAGGGTACTGAAAGAGTCATCATTGAGGAAGAAGCTGTTTCAGGGAGACGAGACAAGGCATCCGCAACTTGATTGTGAGTGCCTGAACGATAAATGATCTGATAGTCATACCCCATCAATCGCGCCAAATACGTATGCTGCTCAGGTGTTTGAATTGCCTGTGTGAGCAATTCTTTGAGGCTTCTATGATCAGTGATGATCAGGAAACGATGCCCGAGTAAATACTACAAATCAATTAAACATTTATTCAATAAGAAATTGACATTTTAGTTACCAAGAACATGGTACGGATAGGAATATACATGCAGTTCGTATAAATAAATGATTCATCGTTTTTACATTATTATATTGTCAGAATTTTCGTTTATTTGAAGAGAATCTAGCTAGTACACATGTATGTAATATGGTGAGAAAATCTGGCATCTCGCACGACATCTTATAGTTTATTTTGTAAGTTTCCCCATTATACTTGTTGAAATAAATTAAAAGGAACTCAACTATATGTCACTTATTTTATACTAACCATAGATGAATCTGTTTTGGGGTGAAATGCATAAGAAGAAGAAAAAGAAGAAGCAGGAAGTTGAGTCCTTGCACGACATAAGGTTAATAATTCTGCAAAGGAAAGGTTTTGATGGGCTCTGGATTTTAGAAGGTTGCTGATGGAAAGTATGTTAGTTCTTGGAACAAAGGTTTTTAGTTTTATGGTTGGGTTGTTTGATTATGTTTGTTTTTGCCTTTAATATGAATTCTCATTTTGTAGACTTACCAAATTAAAAATTGTGGTTCGCCCAATTCTCACGTCTCGCTCACAACTTTCCGGTTCTAACCAATTTTCAGCAAAGGATAGATTTTTTTACAAAGCTGAGGCAAAGAGTCTTTTTGAGATAAAAAAAATCTCAAAGGTACTGGTATTATTTATGTTTTACATTATTTTGTCAAAAAAAAATATCTTACTTATTAATCCAATTACTCTTTTGTTTTGTCCTGGAAATTGCTTGTATAACTGTGGGTACCATTGGTAGAATTGTTATGGAAAATCATTCATGTTGTTATGCAGCTTGCATCCCGTGTAACAAGAAAACTGATATAGACAAATACCCCAAAATCCATCTCAATTGATCCTCTAAGGATCCCTATACATGTTCTCACTACTCCCTAATTGTGAATAACTCATTCCTTACCTCTAAGCGGACTCACGTGCGTAGTCCGACAGTGATAGTGGTACTTCTGGTACTATCTTAGACTCCCTGGGAATCTAAGAACACCCAAGTATTTTTTAACACTAAATCACTTCTGGCTTTCACAAATAAAAAGTTTGAATGGATACAATGATTCAATAACACTCACGAATAAATAAACAATAAAGCTTAAATATTGAGTAACTTTGCTTAGCAAAAAATAAACAATGAAAGATTAAAAGTATTTTCCAACGATTTCTGCAAAGTTTTGCTTCAAAGAGACATGACCCTCCTGCGATGCGTAGATGCCAAAGAGGCGAACTACATGATTGAGGAAATCCACGGGGGTTCATTTGGGACACATGCCAATGGACATGCTATGGCCACCTAGAAATCAAGAGTAGTGTTTATGTTGCTTAAGGCTTGGATAGTTACAATTTGTGTTTGCTTATGCTCAATTGTCTTGAATAACACAATTCAAGATAACTTAAGACTTATTTTGATTCACAAATCCAGCCACAACTCAATTTATTCATAGGCATCATATAGGAAACTTAGAAAACAAAACAAAGTTCAACAATAGGCGAGCTAGGTTGCTTCCTCCAGAAGCAACCGTCTTCTGGAGGAACATCCTGGAAGGCCCAAGTGGGCCTGGTTGCTATTTGAAGCCCCATTTTTACTAAATACACCCCTGCCTTTTTTTTTGTGATTCTTTTTTCGTAAAGTTACGGAAACTTACGAATTTTGTAACGATACTTGTTTTCTTTCGGTAATATTGCGGAACTTTACAGATTATGTAATCATCCCTTTTTTTGCCTTCCGGAACGTTACGGAACTTGAGTCTCTGACTCGCTTGATGACAGTGAAACCACATCTAGAGTTTTTCTCTTTGATGATATGTTGTCGCTGGTAGTCCCTACCGCCACAATGTTTGATATCAAAGAGGATGGTATCTCTAGAAACCTTTGAAAGTTATGTGCAACCACCGAGGGAAAAGCCTCGGGATCATGCTCTAGGTGACTTTGAACCATACCCCATGTTCACCGTTGAGAGTCCGGTGTGTAGTGGTATGCCTTAACCCTTGCCAAAATGAATTTGACTTACTCATTCAAATAAGCTCCTATGTACAGTTGTCGTTGCGATTCCTTAAGCCATTTTTCGATATATTCTTCACAATGCCCACGTCTGTCCTTTGCATTGTGTATAGATTGAGGCTCAAGGAATCCATACACCGATCGATAACCCAAGCCATTACTCCACTCATTCATATACCTAATTTGCAGATGTCATAAAATAACTGAAGATCACGTAAATGTCATAGCAATATGGATTTGATAGTCACGAATGGATTTTACTTACATGGTCCACAATTGAAGTATGGCTATGTTCAAGCATTTGTCGCCTGATGTTATTTCGCTGACATCAATATACGTTAAGAACAATGATGAATTTAGGCTACCTCCACTCAATCTCATAATAATTACAACAACAATTATTCATAGAATAGTAACAATTATGGTCAAACTTCGAGTGATTCTAGACTTGTTAATGTTGGATGCGTTAAGAAGCTTGGGTGTAAACGGTTTGCTGAAAAAGGCAATAGGGTGGCCCTTTTGAGACAAAACCGCACCCATTCCTACCTCCAACGCGTCCGTTTCAAGTGTGAATGGTAAAGTAAAATCCGGCAGGGCCAGTACCGATGCCTCTGATAATGCCCACTTCAGGTGGTCAAAAGCTATCTGTGCCGTCACGGTCCATTGGAATTTGGGCATAGTGGTCAACTGCACCAATGGCGCTGCGATAGAAGCGTACCCCGCAAGGCCCAAGAAGCTGCGAACAGCTCTGATTGTCTGAGGCACTGGCCATTGTCGGATAGCATCAATTTTGGAAGCAACTGGTTGAACTCCCGCGTGTGAAACTAAGTGGCCGAGATATTCAACCTGGGACTGCGCAAAGAAGCACTTAGAAAGTTTAAGCACGAATTGATGATTAAGCAATACCTGAAATGCAACCTCCAGGTCGGTGAGATGTTCTTCAATTGAAGCACTGTAGATGAGTATATCGTCGAAGAAGATGATGACGAAACGACGAAGGTACGGTTGAAACAGGGAATTCATGGTGGCCTGAAAGGATGAAGGGGCGTTGTGTGACATCCTGAAATTTCTACCCGGAATTTTATAAGTATTACATTTAAATAATTATATATATATATATATATATATATATATATATATATTCTTGGTAGAAGTATGTACATTGGGGGAGAAATACGTGGGTTAGACTAATTAACGAAGAGTAACCCATAACTGGACGGTTATAGATTAATTCGCAATTAATTAGTCTAAAAATTATCGTATTACGTGCAACTTATAATTAAACAAAACCAACCTCTGAACCACGCTCAGGGTCTCATTCTGAGTGTTTTGATATATATTGCCTACCTTTGAAAACGGGCCCCGACGGGTGCAGAGAAACGCGAAGAACTGGAACCGGAGAGGTGGCACACAAACTGAGGCTGGATTTCAGCATCCAAAACGGTCCAGTTTTTTTCTTCTTTTATGGCTGAGTATGTGGTCAAGTCAAAGGTAAAGGTGGGCCCTTTTTGCTCCAATTAAAAAATGACATGTGGAATTACTTTTAAAAAGAAAATGAAAAAGAAAAGAAAAACCATTTTAAAAGCCAAATCTTCTCTCTCTTTCTCCAGAAACTTCCAACACAGCTCTCTCTTTCTTCCTCCACGTTTCTTTTTCATTTTCTTCACCACCATTGTTGTCTCTCTTCAAGCTTCAAATCCCCCTTCATTTCCACACCAAATTGCAAGATAAAGCTGTTTTTGGAGTCTAGGAGCCTACCTCTACCTCGTGGGACCTTCAATTTCAGATAAGGGTGGACTTCTCCTCACTTGAAATCTGTGGGTGTTGGGTTCTTAGGAGCTATAATGGGTAGTTCTACTAGGTTATTGCTTTAGGGTAGTTGTTTGTGAAGGAAATTGTTGTAATTATGCTAAACTTGACATGTTTAATGTAAGCAAAACTGCCCATGTTGATTTAGGGTTCAATAATGATGTTTTGAGATATATGTGTGCTTAAAATGTAGATAGAAAACTGGTAGAGAGGATGAGGAGAGTTAGCTTAGAGTTAAATGTGAGAATGGTAGTGTTGTAGGTGGAAAAGTGTGAGATTTTGAGGTTTAGAAAGCCAAATTTGGTGTTAGTGGAAATTTGAGTTTAAAGTGAGTTGATTCTAGTTTAGAATGTCAATTAGGACTTGTAGGAAAGCTTGGTCAGAGCAAATGAGGAAAATTAGTGGCAAATGTGAAAGAAAAGAGCCATTTATAGTGTAAATTGAGTGTTGAGAGATCAAATTTTGAATAGGTGGAGATTTTACCTTAAAATTAGTTTGAGCAAGTCTAATTCAATGTTATAGACTTGATGAAGATGAGAGTTTACCCCAAAATCACCCAATTTTCAGTTTCACCTTTCAAACCTTGAAAATTCACTAAATTTGGTGGGTTTTGGATACCTATAATTTGCTTTATCTTGGTTTGAAGTTTGTTTTTGGCTTAAACATGATTTATACATGGTTTAGGACTTGTAGGATCCAATTTGAGTGGAATTGGATGCATGTAAGATAGATTTTGAAAATCTGCAAAATTATGCAGAAAAGCTGCCCAATTATGCAGCAAATCTGCCAATTATGCAGAAAAAAAACTGGTTGTGCAGTGCTAGTTTATGCTGTCACGGGAAAGGTAGTATATCTCGTGTTCTAGACATTCTGTAGCAGATCGCAATGGTCAAAACTTAGATTTCTGTATTAGGAACCCCCAGTTAAATTTTCAAGGCGATCCAATGGTTAACGAATCGGGGATGAGAACTTTACTGAGGTATGTTGGTAGGAAAAACTCTGTGGAATTCGAATGAATCTTGGGTAAAGATTTCTGCCTCCACTCTGTTTTTTTTCCAAGGTAGTTTCATGTCAAATGGAATTGAATTGATTTGACATTGTGAAGGCTTGGAGGGGTTGATGGGGACCCGGTGTTGAGAGGAACGAGGAGAAGGGCTACGTACGTGTACGTGAGCTCAATTTAAAGTGGGGCAACTGGGGATGGTGTGCTTATGCCTGGGCTTGTGGAAATGGGATATTTGTTTTGCGCCATCGCCCGATCGCCAACTAGTACCACATATGACGGGTGCCCCATAACCCAATAAGCTCTGTGTGAGAAAGCGTGGAAGAGTCAGTATTCCAACTTTTATTAGTTGACCACAGAGTGGTACCTGAGGATATGTCGCGGGGGTCAGGAGACCTTGGGGACGTCAGGTGGGGTGCTATTGCCCAAAACCAAGCTTGGCCAATCCCGACCCAACCCAGGAATAGTCAGTCAGTGAGAACCTGTGACGTACCTCAGCAGGCGAGCTCCTGACAGTCAACCAATAAAGGAACAAAAGTCCACGAAGCAGGGAGGCTTGTGTGGCGGCTGGCCAACTATCTATCTTGTGTTTTTATCTGAAAAATTCCCTCTGGTAATCGATTACAAGACATTGTGTTATCGATTACAGGGTTTAAAAATTGAAACAGAATGTTCAGTAGCTGCTGGTAATCGATTACCATTTGTGTGTAATTGATTACACAGTGTTATATGCTACTGGTAATCGATTACCATTTATGTGTAATTGATTACACAGTGTAAATTTTAAGTTCCAATGTGCAATGGCTGTTGTAATTCGTTTTTGGGCACTGGTAATCGATTGCATACTTTGGTAATCGATTACCAGAGAGGAAATCTCTTGAAAAAGACATTTTGATTGTGCGTAGCCGTTATGGGACGCATTGTATTGTTACCTCTATAGTTAGATTTCTTGTGAAAGAGTCTACCCCCTTTCTTTTATCTCTTGTAGATCGCGATGACAGCGCAGTTGATCCATGATCGCGTCGTGATGGAGTGCCTAGAGGGTGTTTGGGAGGCCCTCGAAGGCAATGAGAGGTGCTGATTCCGTGTCACAATTCGACTCACTGCTACTTCGCTAGTACATCCGGAGCAACCCGCACGCACACTTCAGTAGACTGTGGAGTGGATACTACCTACGCCTACTCCATATCGACTAGATGAGCCTGTTCAATTGATAGAGGTGTCATCCTCTGAAGAGGATCTTGAAGAGGACCCATAGGAGTTATCTCTTGAACCTGCTATGGATGCCCCTGACTTACCAGAGGATGATGAGGACCCGCTCCCTGATGTTGATTCTCCAGAGGATATTATGCCAGCATCTGAGGCAGACTCTACGGAGGAGAGTGGCCCTGGAGGGACAGCGAATAGTGACGACACTTCATCATAGCAGACGGCTCCTTAGATTATGTGTACATACTTTTGTGGGTGGGTGTATCTAGTTCAGACTGCTAGGTTTACTCTTTTGATTTTTGGGTGGGTAGACCTCTTGTATAGAAATTTTGATGATTGTATATATATATTGTGGCTGAAGCCTCCACAGTTGTTACCTTTGCTCTGGATGTCACTGTGCTATTTTGCAAACTCCCATGTTTTGGACAGTTTTTGATGATGAAAACTATTATGTTTTATCTTGTTATTTGAAAAAGAAATGTTAACAAACTTTATTTGAAATTTTTTTACTGACCACACCTTATTATTTCTCACGTGACGACCCAAAATGATGGCTGGTATTTTTTTTCTAAAATAGAAAAATAGTTTGGAGGTTATAAGTGATCAGAAAGAAATGAATCTGAATAGAGTTGTGAACTGGCCACTCAGGACTCTATAGTGATAATTTTCCTTCTGTTAATTGCCGTGAAATAAATAACAGTGCGAAAAAAAAGAGAATTTTTTTCCCATGGTTTCTGCTATTTAATTTATTACTATTAAACCAGTCATTATTTAGGGACGCCACACGTTGCACAATCCGAATGGCATAACCCGAAACTCATAATGGTCGTGGTGTGTTCGGAATGCAGTTTTCGGAATGTTGTCGGCGTGCATGCGTATTTGGTGGTATCCTTGAAGAAGGTCCAATTTCGAGAAGCAACGGGCACCCCCTAGCTCATCGAGGAGCTCATCAATGGTGGGTATGGGGAAACGGTCCTTAATAGTCAGAGCATTTAAGGCGCGATAGTCTACACATAACCTCCATGAGCCATCATGCTTCCTTACCAGCAAAACGGGGGAGGAGAAAGGGCTTGTGCTAGGTTGGATGAGCCCTTTCTGAAGCATAAGTTCAACCTAAGCCTCAATTTCCTGTTTCTGGAAATGAGGATATCGATAGGGTCGCACATTGACCGGAGAAGCTTGAGGAATGAGGTGGATACGGTGATCGGTAGCCCTCGCCGGCGGCAGGTGGTCAGGAGGTTTAAACAGGGTATAAAATCTGTCAAGGAGAGCTTGCAAGGTGGGGTTGCTGGGGATGTGTGTTTCTGAAGAAGCTTCCTCAGGAAGGATGGCCACATGGAAGTATAGACCATTGGGTTGATGATGAAGAAGTCTGTGGAATTGGTATGAAGATAAGGAACTTAAGGTCATCTCCGTATCTCCCTTGAGCTCAACGAATTGACCCGCATGTAAGAACTTCATGCACAAAGAATTGTAATCCGTAAGCACCGGGCCCAATGATTTTAACCAATGAACACCGAGAACGATGTTGGCCCCCGCGATGGGAAGAACATGTAAGTCCACCACGAACTGAGTAGCTTGGATGGTAATGACAAGGCCTTCACATAAGCAATTGCACTCAAGCTGCTGCCCATTTCCCACCATGACCAGCAATGGGGTCGTGCTACGAGTCGAGAGGCCCAATTGAGACACCAACTGATGTTGGATAAAATTATGTGTGCTGCCACCGTCCACCAGCAAGACGACAGGGTGGTCGTCGACGGTGCCCATGAACCTGAGAGTTTCCGGTGCGACATTCCCCGCCAATGAATTAAAGCTGATTTGGGCCGGGTATGGGTCAAGCGGGGAATTAGGGTCCTCTTCTTCAGAAATTAGGAGGAAGGCTCTGGAAGTGCAACAGTGGCCGCGGTGATAGCGTTCATCGCAATTGAAGCAAAGCCCACGCTCTCTGCGTGAGGCAATTTCTTCTTGGGTTAGGCGGCGCACCGCAGGGGGTGGGGGTCGAGCTGGGGAAGGGAGGAGGGGAGAAAGGGGTGGGGTGATGGTTCTGAGAGGGGAAGGTTGAGTCAGGTGAGGTGAAGGTGAGGGTGGGGGAGGCCGAGGGAGGGGTGGTGGGCGAGCATCCAAGAGCTTCTCTTCCTGTAGACGCGCCAAGCTGGCCACATGGACGAGGGTTAAAGGCTGATGAGCCTGAACCTCGCGGCGAATGTCGGGACTAAGGCCTGAGATGAAGCAGCTCAGGAGGAAGGGGGTGGGGAGGCCAATGGTGCAATTGGCGAGATCCTCGAAGGTTGCAAGATATTCCGCCACCGTGCCACGCTGAGTCAACTTAAACAAGGTTTCGGTGGGGTCTTCGTACTACGACGGAGCAAAGCGCGTCTGGAGGGCTTGGAGAAACGCTGGCCAGGAAGTGAATTGGCCATTACCGGCCATCCAATGGAACCAGGAGAAAGCACGACCATCCATATAAAATGACGCGACGGTAAGCCTCTCGTTCTCCGGAGTGCGATGATACTCAAAAAATTGGGTGATCTTGAAGATCCAGCCCAATGGGTCAGTACCATCGAAACGAGGTACATCTAGTTTTATTTTGTGGCTTGTGGTCTGAACAGGTGGAGGTCCAGAGGATGGGGAAGGAGAGGAAGTGTGTGGGTCAGTGAGGGCGGGTGGAAGGCGATTGAGGAGGTCATCAAGCTTATAAAGGTCATGGCTTGGAGGGTCTCCCCAAGGGAAAGCTAATGTGCGGTTAATTTGCGAATGACATCCTCGAGGGTGGGAGAGGAGTCAGCCATGGAAGGAGCAATGAGAGCACCAAGATGATAAGTGCAGAAACTAAAATACTGGTTTCGAGGGTACCAGCTCCTCCATGAATGCTAAGATAAGAAGAAGAAACTTGCTATTTTCATTGATAATTGGTGTTGTTATTACATTGTATATTTATACTGAAATTCTCATAATAGAATTTGTCTTTTGTGATTTCAGAATATCAGCAATTCGTTATTCTTGTTCCCTAATTACTAGCACCGAATCCTTGCAGCATTTCCATATCATTCTTCACACGAGTGCAGGGCTTCAGACGAAGTCCTTAAGGTATGTGGGCCTCACAATCCTCCTTTTGGTTTTACTCACTACTTGCACCTCTTTGTTTGCTTGGTGTACCCCTGTTGTTGCTATTGTGACATCTTCATCTTTGCTTGATATGATATCCCCTGTATTTGATGAGCTATCAAACCATGTGATACCATTTTGGTTAAGTAACAATGTTCAAATGGATATACCATTCTTGGCAGAAAGGTTGGATATTCTGATTGTGGTACAAAGGTCCGCAAACACTTTAGCTCATACAAGGCCTCAAACTTTTCAGAGACATCAAACATCTCTCTGAGAAATGATAAATGGCGAACAGTTCTTGAGATTTCACCACCTTCGAAGTAGCAAGAACTTCTTCCAGACACAAGTCTAGCTAAATCATAGATGAGGTCATGCATTTGAAAGTTTTCCTCTGCAATAGCACTCTCTTTTTGAATTAAGGATCTGGATGATAATTCATTGAAGCAGTCATCACCTACTGATTCTATTGCTTTCTCTTTGTTATGTTGAAGAAAGCCTTCAGCCATTCATAACAAAATCAATTCCTTCCTATCCAACAAAGATTGTTTTGGAAAAATAGAGCAATAAGCAGAACATCTTTTCAAATGTGCTGGAAGATGAAAATAACTTATGCGCAAAGCTGGTAAAACATCATCATGTGCCCACAAGTTGCTGTTCAGAGTTCTATTCCATTCCGCAGCATCAACATTTGATCGCAAAAGACCTCCCAATGTTTTAGCAGCTAATGGTAGGCCATTGCATTTTCTTGCAATTTTCCTACCCATTTTTTCTAGACTTGGATATTTATCATAACCTTCATGCCCAAATGCATGTCTGGCTAGTATTTGCCAACAGTTTTCATCACTAAGATGTTGAAGCTCGTAAGTAGGACATGTATGTGTGACCTGTGCAACCTTTTGTTGTCGGCTAGTCACAATGACCTTCAGAATATGACAATCTTTTGATGTGAGAGACTCAACAATTTTCTTTGTGACCTTCAGAATATTAAAATCATCCGACACCCATGCCCAAGCTGTCAAATCAAAATGTTTCTGCACTTCACTATCATTGTAAAGGGATTGAACAAGGGTTGTTTTTCCTAGACCTCCCATGCCCAATACTGTGATCACTGCTATATCATTAGACATGGCATCATCATCAGATAGAAGCATGCTCAATAGCTTCTCCTTGTCATCCTCTCTAGCAACCACAAAAGATTCAACCAAAGAATCTGTTACTGTTCTATAATAGACTCCTAGTAACACTTTGCAAGCCAAGAATATCTTTTTGTCTAACAAAATGTTCTAGCCTTCCAGATATTGCTTCAAGCTTGGAATTCATCCTCTTATAGAAATTTTTAAAGCTAGAAGAAAACATTGATCTGACCTTTGTAGTAGATGTTTTAGTTTCATCCTCCACCTCGCATCTCAAAGCATCTGTGTTGATTTCATCCAACAAATCTTCTGCATCCAAGACAGCATCTTTCAATTCTTCAAGCCATTCCTTCACTGCAAGATCAGTGATTTGTTTCTCCTCAGCATCATTTAGCACAGCATTAAGTGCCAACAACTTCATCAACTCATCCAACACAGAAATATTCAACTTTCTGCTGGAGAAGAAATCTCGAAACTCTCTTGAAGCTATCCTTTTTGTTAAGATCTCAACAGAAGCAGAAATAAGTGCCTCTCCTACCATAGCTAAGGCCATTTCTTCTCTTGTTTTTCAAATTGGATCAAAAGAACACTGAAGCTCTTGCTAAGTGCTAAATGAGATTCAAAAGTCCGTATTATGGCTTAAGTCAAAGTTTTGATTTCACTTTCGTTGTTGTAAACGCGCTCCTTATTTTTTATATATTATTTATTATTCCTTTGGGCTTTACTTAGGTGCGGCAAGGTATAGTTTTTCCACTGGTGCACCACGAAACTAAAACCGTTGATATATTACTAATTTAAAACAATAGCTGAAATTGCATTGTTCCAGTGACTTTATTTTATTAAATGACTTTATGATGTTCTTACATCTATTTGCAAAAATGATATCTTCTTTAGTCCAACTTATGTAGGCATGGTTTGTGTTTGTTATTTTATTTGGGTCACTCTACTACACATTTAATTGGTTGCAGTTTGAAACCATGACCTCAACGCTGGTATATTATTCAACAGGATGGCAAGGCATTGAATTGATTGATTATGGTTATATGATTATATGGTGTAGCAAATTTAATTTCAAAATGATAGAAGTTGTGTTTTAGATATCTTTAGTTGTAGTTGGATGCCTAAAGCTAGACATATTTTGGTAATAATTAATGACTTAGGTAGCATGGTTGTTCAGTTTGTTAATTTGTTGTTTGTCTATACTGACATTTGATTTCATGATTTTGCTTTAAAGTTTTGCTAGTATTTGTGGTTATTCTTAAGTGTTGCAACTTGCAATATTAACTCAGGACAATATTATCACATAGGACACTAACTCCTTTTCGGATTGTCATTTTTTAGTAAAAACAAGGCACGCCAAGATGTTTTTGTTTTATATATTATGAATAAAAAATATACATACCTCATGCATGTGTTATGTGACATCTTGAGAGAAAAATAAAGAGAAGAGAGAGAAATGTATGTATAATAAGTGATATGATTTGATAAGAGAGAGAAATATAAAGAAAATAAAGATGTCAATTAGGTGTTTGAAATTTATGGGTGTCTAAATATAAGCACTCATATATTATTTGATATTTGGTGAACATTGGAGTCTTTATAGTGAGAACTGTTGAAACAAGCTTGTTAAGGTTTTTTATATACGGACCAATAAAGTTACATCCATCCTGATTTTGACACGTAATTTCCGCGCTTTGACCAGACATGGGTATGGATAATATCTGATATTTTAAAATGGAAATAAGGATGGATATGATTATGTACCTACCCATCCTCCTATCTGACACAAAATTATTAAATTATTGTTATTTATGTTATGTATATTACTTAATAACTTTTATTAGACTTTTAATACTTATCATTTCTTGTCTATTCTATTATTTTAAAAATTGAAACTAAGACTCCACAAATATAAGTTATAAGACATTAGGCTCTCTTTTCATGTTTCAAGTCTTCAATAATTTTTAGGTGATGGGGATCTAATTTTTATAGGACTGGATTTTATATTTAGTTATGACAAGTTAGTCACCTAAACTTTACCACTTGAATAAATAATACATTTAACTTTGTTCAATTTTTCAAAATAATTTTTATTTAATTATTTTGCAAAAAAATATTTTATAATTATTGGCCGAAGATGAGTAGGGAACATGTATACGCGATCTCCAATGGAAATGAGAATGGAGAAAAAATTCCATTCCAACCAAAGAAGGAGATGATTTTGGAGAAATGGGTAAAGGAACGAAAAACCACATACTTGTCCTTGCGCCGGCCTGTTGCTCTATCATGTGCCCTATGTACTACCATCTTTGTGCTATGGTGTGTCCTTCGGACTGGCACCTCCATATCATGGCTCAGTCATGAGCCCTTAGCAATGCCACCTCTAGTCCTTATGACTGCTTAAACATTGTGGAGTTAAACATTGTGGAAAAATATTTTGATTCCTCAAATCAGAGCTATCAATCACTTTAGTTTTTATATTACAACAACAATAACAAAGTCTTGTCGTCTTAGATGATATAGGTTATATGGATCACAACTTCATTCAATTTGGTAAGATTAATCTCTAATTACATTATTAATTACTAATCTTTTTAATCTTTGACGTTGATAAATTAATTTAGGCCTTGATATACTTACAATGCCTAAAAAGTAAAACTAAATTTGATTTTTAAGTTCCACTATAATACACAAACTCCACGATGTTGACTAAAAGTGATATGCTTTACAAAGAGTTGAAAATTGCCAGATGCTTTTGGTCATGTCACGTGTAAAAACTTCTCCAACAGTGAGCTTCAATGTTTATAATATAGATATAGATTATAATGTAGATATAGATATAGATTTAAGTATTGATGTTAATACACTTACAATGGCTAAAAAGTAAAGCCAAATTTGAATCTTTAAAAGAGAGAGAGGTAGGGAGAGAAAGAAACACATAGATCATATATTCATATATAGGATGTCAAATTAGACTTCAGATATCAATACCGAAGGTAAAAAAGCAACATTTATTTTATACATATAGGATCCTTTGATATATCCTTAGGCTTTTCCCCTTCGAACCAGGCTGTCTCATTCTTCACTCTTCAGCAACCTGAGACATCAAGAAAAGCTCCTTTAGAAGTTTCAATACTACTTGGGGCATGAAGGAGACAAAATTTAGCTGCGGTAACTAAAGTGCTTTTGATGTCTCTAATCAAAATTGACTTAATATTGAAGGTTGGCACGGATTTCCAAGATAAAGTTATGTTGATTTGCAATCCATTATTAGCCTTTTGAAAGTTTTATGGTATTAGGCAGAAAGAGAGCAAGAGTGGAAAATCACTTAATAATAAGTGAAGTCATGAGTGTTATTCTTGAAATCACTAAAGGGAATACTCTGTCAATACCCATCCCTTAATTGGGTGTAGGGTTCAACACTTCATCCTGAGTTCAAAACTAGGGTAATGGCAGAACCACAGCAACAGCCCACAATTATTCAGCTGTTATGTTAATGGTAAAACACAGAAATATACCAATGCATATTGGACTAACAGCCCACAACTATTGCTACTAAAAGGAATGCAGTATACAGAGACCATGATTCAGGACAAGCAAATAAATGTAAATGGGTTCAAGAGAATTTGAGCAAATGATAACCCTGAAAATGACTCACTTTAAAATGATTTTTCTCAAAAAAATAAATGCACTTTTGAGCACTAAATTAGTCATATAATACTCCACCTTGATCCTTAAAGTACATCAAAAGGTCATTCTCCCCCAATCCCTATGCCGTAAATACTCAGAAATTTTATGATAAAATGTTTCACTTCCAAAAGTCATGCTAAGGTGCAATTTATCTATCAGAATAGGGGAAGCAAAAAAAAAAAAAAAAACTGGAGTGAATCTCGAATGAATAATTTCATCAACTGTTTAACAAACTTCATGGTCACAATATATCACTGTCATTACCCTCAAAGCTGATTCATCAGAAAAAATGAAAAAATGAAATTCCCGCAAATCTTATAGCAATGATAATCAACAACTTATTGACATGTTACATAGAAACCTATACACCAGATAGTAAATAGTAATTACATGCCAGTAAAACTACAACTTGTTCAACTTTATATAAAGCACCAATAAAATGAATGAACATTATCAATCATCAATATCACAAGCACTGTACTGACAAATAATGCCCAATGTGTAAATCAAAAACTGATCCAAACTTCAAGTTCTAGTTCTTTAACTCCGTTACCCCACTTAGTTCCCCATTCATTCTAACCTCAGTTTCTGATCCATCTTAAGAATAGCAAAAGCAAAAAAGAAGTTGATAGTAATACTATTGAAGATTTGCATTCATCCATAAACAATTTCATAATTAATAATCAAGCAGGGGAAACTGTGTAATGTTATCAAATACCTAATTAAGCACTAGACTATGCAGGTGCATCTCCAACAAGCTTGAACTCTTGCACCTCCTTGAAGTTCAACCATGACTTCTCCCAAACTTTGGCTTCATAAACCTTCTTTTGCCCACCATCTTTTGCCTCCAAAGTGATGGTGTACAAGGTACCAGAAACCACTTGCTGTTTCGCAGTTACCACCTTTTCAAACTCCAAAAGGGCATTCTGCATAGCCATTTACAATTCAATAAAAATAAAATATAATTCATATTTACCACAAAATAAAAAGAAAATAGAAGCCCGTTCGTGGTTATTGAAATTGACCCTACCAATCTATTTATTCCTTGACATAATGGAAATGCAAATTTATCCTAACAATCAATTAATTTTTGGTGAACAAAATTTTGGGGGAGGGGTAATGCCCCAGTACAAGACAGAAAAAGCCTCCAAGCTCAAAGAACATTCACAGAAGAACTTACATTTACCCCACTCCAAATAAACGAATGAGGGTTCAAACATGCAACCTCTTAGATGCAGGATTATGTCTTACTCTACTTAACAAATCTCTTGAGGTTCCAACAATCAATTAATTTAGTGCTTAATGATACGAACAAGCAATTTGGTTCTTAACTTTGCAATTGTCAGTCAACTAGATCCTCATTTTGGTACACATCAATCAATATAGTCCTCAATGTCATTAACTGATAGCTGCTGATTTCGCAAACTAAATTGATTGATTTGATAATACTCTATGAAACTGATCGGTAATGTCAATTTCAGAGTACTCGTTGAAGTCAATATTTAATTTACCATTTGTAACATCAAAAACTATATCAACCGTAACCTTTGGAGAGTAAGTGCATGATTGGAAATATTGGCTTATTTTTCAAAAGCTCTCTCACTTCAGAGAAAAGACGTGAATGTTCTATAAATAATTATAGATTAAACTACACTAACACTCCTGTAATTTAGTCAAATTTCTTTTGATACTCTTTCTTTTTCTACTCATACACTATCTCCCTGAATTGTTTGAAAAGATTGACATCTCTTACACATTCAACTAACTCCTTAATTGTTTGAAAGATATTACAAGAGAGCGTGTGCAATCTCAAGAAACCACGAGAGAGATAAGTGCAATTTACTCATAATTATTCTAAAAATAGACTTAACCAACTATCTACTATCCCCAGACGAAAATTCCAAAAGTCAATAATTGTTCATAAAACAAAAGAAAAGATAGAAAATCTAATTCAACATGTGTATTTCCGAAGAAACGTTAACATGGCCAAAACCGATCATCGGCCTGACCCAATAAAAAGCAACACCTTAAAACAAATCCTAGGAATTTCTCGAGAAACAAACAAATGCAGAACAAAGCATAATTAACATTTTCTTTCATCTTTTATAAGAAAAA
Source organism: Glycine soja (assembly GCF_004193775.1). Classification (NCBI taxonomy): domain Eukaryota; kingdom Viridiplantae; phylum Streptophyta; class Magnoliopsida; order Fabales; family Fabaceae; genus Glycine; species Glycine soja. Next base: position 8,454,562 of record NC_041021.1, on the reverse strand, counting down.
AGAAAGAAAGAAAACCTGTTTTTTGTTGTGTTCTTCAACAGCAAAGCGAGCTAGAGCATCGATCTCAACGCTGTTCTGGCTTCCTGTCACATCACGATTCCCACCAAGTGCTGCCATTCTCTCTCTCTCTGTTCGATGCAACTAATGAAAGTATCGTGCGCATCCTTTTATGTAGTTACCAGTAAGAGGGGAGAGTGGATTCTCTGCGTGATTGTTATCTTCATTTATCTAAGAAATGAACATCTCCAATTCCTTTTATTTTAATCAGACACGTGGCACAACAAATTTTCAATGGCTGAGATCCGTTAATTGGTTTAATTGTACAAGTATCATTACTTTTTATTAAATCTTTTTTATTTTATTTTATGAAGAAATAATTTCTTTTGTGATCATTTTAAAAAAATGTTAATTATGTGATAAAATTTTATGTTAATATCATTAAAAAAATTAAATTATTTATTATTATAATTACAATTTTGTTAACATTACCTCTAATAAATGATGTTAAGGACTAAAAAATTATAATTTTGTATTTAATATCATAGAAAATAAACTAAATTTTTGTTTTAAATTAAGTGAATGTTTTCTTATACAATATTAGGAAAACCATTTCAACTAACTTCTAACTTTTCTTACTATCTGAAAAACTTATTTAATTGTTCGATAAACAAATTTTTTTAAGTAGTTTTTAGCGTTTTTTTTTTTTGTTTGAAATGTTACTTGGAGAAACATTTTTTAAAATCTTCTAACTTTTTATATTTTGTTTCCTTTTTATCCTTAAAATATTTATTCAATTTTTTTATTATCTTTTTTAAATATGTCATTTTATATTTTTAAACTACTTGAACAACTAATTTTACCAAATATTATGATTTAATAAGCTAACTTAAAAGTTTCTAGTTGTTAGTTAGCTTTCTAGTTAATTTTGTCTAACATAACCTTATTAAAATATTTTTCATTTTAAAATATTTAAAATAATCCTTAATGCTAACAATTTTATTAAAATTAATATAATTTTTCATTTAATAATAAAAATATTTAAATTAGTGCATAAGAAAATTGCTAAATCAATCAACAATTTTGTTCACCAATCTTTTTACTTGTGAACCTAAATAACACAAATAATGAATCTTAACATTAAAAAAAAAATATTGTTCACATGTCTAATGGAATTAGGGAAATGGAGCTGTCCATTTCTTTGAGAAATGGAGAGAATCCAACCTCCTTTGTAGTTCTTTTGATTTGACAAGTGTCAAGAATAATATGTTATTTCATGGTCATCTTAGATGTTGTTGACAAAAATGTAATGAAAAGTGTATGAATATTTTTTTGCCTTATTTTTTTTAGATGTTAAACATTTGAAAATGAAAATTAATATTATGCTAAAATACATATGTGATATGTGATATATATTTGATTTTTATTTTTTATTTTTGATAAAAAAAAATTGTTTTTTGATATTTGAAAGTTTTTTTTTTAAGATCTCTATTATCAGTTAAATGATAATATATCCGTTAAATATTTAAAAGGATGATTTACCAATCAAATACCGTCAATCATTATTTCAAAATTTAAAATAAAATTTCTGACTGTTAAAACCAATCGAAATTGATTCTCTTCCTCTTTTGAGATGAAACTATGAAGGTGATAGAGACTACGGCCTGAGGTTAAAGAATCACAACAAATTGGTTCACCCCTATCAAGCAAACTCAAGCCCAACTAGATCAACAATCCCATCAACCATTGGAAGAACAACATCCTCTGAAACCCTCCTTCATGGGATCGCCCTTCATGTTTTGTGTAGTTGTCACGTTGGCATGCCCCTCTTCCATGGTCACGCTCGTGTGGCCAGAGCTCGGTGTCGGTAGACCACTGTAGTTGACAACAAGTATGCTCACCAACAACCAAACCTCAATGTTGAGTCACACTCAGCCTTAACCTCCGCAACTATGGAGAGTTAGGATCTTGCAATGGTGCCCTCCGTCTCATCAACACCATCGAGGGCTTCCACATCTAGGCCCACACCGTCATGTGCTGTTGTGTTGCTCTGCATCCCTGCACCACTAGCAACATTATACGCCTCCATGACGATGTCATTTCTCTCCATTTCTGGTTTGCTTTGCGATGTTTAATTTCTTGGTTTAAAGTTTGATTGCACCTAATGTTATGTATCTGTAGGTTGTTGATTTTGTTATGATCTGAATATTTATTTATGTGAGTTTTAGGTCTGGGTAGAGTTATCAAACTCGAGAGTCTACATACACTCGTGAGAGTTCTGTAAATTCGACGCATAAGAGTCTACTTAATATTTTAAAAATGATAAAATACTTATAAATAACATACCAATTCAACATTTCAGCATCATAGTAAAGTAAATTAGTAAACCACAAACTCCATAATACTAATATAATTAAGTTTAGTAGTATATCACTACTAGATTAGTTCATAATACACCAAATAAAACATAAATAAGAAGTTTACACAATTACAAAACATAAGTTATTAAAATTGATAACACTTAAAAAACTACTAAAGGACAAATGTCACTTAGATAATCCATAATATAACTTGAATCAATAAAATGTAGTGCATTACATGAACATTTTGAGTTAAATTTTTTAATTCAGGAAAGTCATACTTAAACTCACGACTCTATCAAGTTTGCTCTGAGTCTACCCAATTCTACATGAATTCACTCAATTTTTTTTATTATGTGTGCGAGTTAACCCGTGGAGGCAAAGTGGGCTCGTATAATCACACGATTTTATGAGTTAAAAATGTGATTTCAATAACTAGGGATATGGGTATTTGTTGATATGGGTTTCATATGTAGGTTGTTGATTATGCTTTTTTCTTGTTTGATGATTTTTCTTTCTCTCATTTAAACAACCAGAGCTTTTTTTTCTTGTTTAATTGATTCTGACATTTTTTAACCAAAATTGTAATTTAAAATTTCAAAATAATATGGGCCGTTTTAAAATCATCACAACTCATATTTTTAAGAAGTTAACGACCACGTCACCAATTAGTAGAAAATTCTTAGTGACAGAGATAAAAAACAAAACTTAAAAAAAAAAGTTGGATATATATTAGGATCACAAACATATTTTAGTCTTAGTAGTATGTTCCTTGGATCTCTTTTTTCTATTATTTTTATTATCATTATTAGTAAAAATGTTGTCTTTTAAACCAAATATTTTAAGATTCTAAATTTGTATGGCCACTATTTTAGTTCATAGTCAATCATAAATTGAATTGTTCTAAAGCTTGACCTAAAGTGAATTTTGGAAAAATAACAAGTGAATTAAGTTTTGAAAATTCACATAAGTTGAACTCTCCTAAAATAACACTATTAAAAAAGTTTGTTTTTACAACACACAATCTAAGACGGTTATGCGAAATTGTCTTAAAATGTTATGCGATGACAATTTTGCATATACAAGATCGTTTAACAAAGATAGTTTTCGTAAAACCGTTTTAGAAAGTTTCATTTTACGACGGTTTTGAAAAAACCGTCTTAGAATAGTTCTCATTCCAAAACGGTTTTCAAAAAGCCGTCTTAGAAGTTAGTGGTTTTAATTTTTATTTTTCCTTTTTTTTTCTCAATCTCCCTCTCGTCTCTCATTTCTCACTCTCCCTCTGTGACTCCCCAACTCCCTCTCTTCCTCCTCTGCCGTCACTGGGGCACCTTCCACGTCACCAGCCATGACATCCCCCTTCCTTTGTCATCTCCCTCCACCACGCCGACCTCTCCTTCTTCTCCGACGCCATTATAAACCCTAAATCTCCATTTTGTTGAATCATCTTTTTGCTGACTCTTGTCTAATTTCTGTTTGCCATTGCACTAATATATGTGTGAAAAATCTATGTATATATCTGATTGAGGATGCTAATTTTGATTTATTGATTTTGGAACTTCAACATAAGGATAAATTAGTTTTTGACGCCTTTTTGCTTAAAGCTGACAAATTTTTCTTCATGTTGTAGGCAAAGTTTGCCTTTGAAGGAATCAAGTAAGTCTTGTATGTGGATTTTGTGGTATTGATTTTCAATATCCGCTTTATGGTTTGAGCTTCTATTAAAAAATTGAGATACAAGCTGATCACATAGGAGTATCCAGTACTCTCTCATGTTTCATGCTTGCCATGAAAAGGTTGTTTGGTGTTGTAGAGTAACCTTTGACTAGTCTTCTCTTCAGTTCTTTAAAATATTGCAATGTGATAATGTTGGGATTGACCAGGGATTGCCCAAATGCATAGAAATTTGTCAACAAGAATTTACTATTAATTGTGCCATACACGTATCTCTCTCTCTTGAGTCAACTATTGCTAAAAAAGAATAACTTTTCCTTTTGAATTTAAATTAGTATCCACTGTTGAAGTTGATGCTGTGCTTTATTCTGTCTCTTTAAGAACTTGGGGTGGGGGAGGGTGTGTGTGTATGGGTTCTTTATTCTGTGTTACACTTTTTTTTCTTTTGAGAATTGCCAGCATTGTTCTCTTGTGGAAACTGTTTATAAATCATAACCGAAGTTTTATAAACCATCTCCTACTTCATTTGCTTTATTCTTGCTGTATATATCTCTTAATTTGGTCTTTTTAAGTTAAGACGACTTTTTTAATGAAACAATTTATTTTGGTTTTGACGGGTTTCCTTATCAATTTTTCTTTTTATAGAACATATGTGGTTGTGTAGTCTTTTGCTTTGCTTTTTGAAATGCATTTCGTCTGTTGATTGAGTTCCTTTCTTTTTCGCTTTAACAGAATCCTGAGCTAACTTGTATTGGTTCTGTATTCAACAAGTTGAGGAAGGAGCTTGGAGAACCTGTAGACTTTGAACTTCCAGATTGGTTTAATAAATCAAAGTCAATGCAATACACCTATATAAACGTAGTAATCCTTCATACATGTTCTAAAATGTTCACAATAACTGTGTATCTCTCATTGCTTCTGAAGTATTTAATTCCGTTATACTTAGTTTGTCTGTTTAGATGGTGCATAGTTTTAGATAATCTTCTATTTTTGTTTGTTCTTATAAATTTTAGATATATATCTTACTAAAAAGGTCAAGAGATCCTGGTTTGATGATGATGGCATATTCTGTTCCTATACTCCTTCCCTTGGATCTACTAGTGTATGTGGTAAAGATTGCCATTGTGGGTAAGTAATCCATTTGTATGTGCTTTATGGCAATTTTCATGTTTTTATTCTCATTTTTATGACATGCTGACTCCATCTTAAGTAATGTTCCTAAATCTACCTTAATTGATTATTTATAAAATTTATTAAGTTTATTGTCAATAGCCAGACAACCATCCAAAATCATCATTTCTTTCTTCAGAATGTTATTTTTGGTGTCTGTCTGAGTACTTGTGTTTCAATGAGTTATATAGTGTGCGGTTAATTACGTTTTGCTTAAGCATATTCAATTTATCATATAGTAACTATTGGTATTTCTGTTTATTCTCATTGTTGTCTGACCTGAGCCTTGATAGTGCTTGTTTCCCAAGTTGACCATGACATAAGAAAGCATGTTAAATTCCTCAAACCCCATAAAACCATCAAAGAATGGGATGGGTGTAGCTTTGATTGGTTTGGTTACTTAAGTTTAAAAGAACACCATGCAGACTTGTTCCATGGATGAAATGGTTACTACCTTGGACTAACATGCCAATGGCTAGCCCAGTGAAGTGGTGTGATGTTTAAAATGAATTGTTATTGTTTTTAGATTTTGCTGGTGCACCTAGAATAGACTATTTTATTATTTGACATATATAGTCTCTGCTTGTTTGTTATGAAAATATAATATTACAGATGCAAAGTCAAGATGGTTTTTGAGTCATATATATTATTCATTTATTATGCCGAGAGCTTCTAATTGTTTTATTCCTATGATGATTTGTAGCAATATTTGGTATTTTATCCAACATCGTTTAATAGAGGAGTTAGGAACTTCTTCTAGCAAGTGCATTTTTTTCCATTTTAAGGATAATTGATGGTGAAACAAGAATTGGCATATTTGCAACTCGTGACATACAAAAGGGCGAGCATCTGACTTATGATTACCAGTATGAGAACTTTCCTATTTCTTTGCTTACACCCTTTTAGTTTAACCATATTTTCTATATGGATATTTATGCCTCTGGAAAGTTTTGGTGTTGTTGGTCTCTCTGGAATTATGCTAACATGACTGGCTGGTTATTTTATGTTTCTAACT